>NC_043004.1:83024368-83101868 GCF_006345805.1 Octopus sinensis
TGAAATGAGAAAGTTTGTGTTTGTCTAGTTTTGGCATTGGAACGGGTTAAAGGGTACTAGATCCGGTGGGATTGATTCCAAAATTTACAGGGACATGTAAAATGAGGTGAGGATGTGAGTGGGCTAGGTTAGAAATCCCTATCTTAAAAGGTGTCGTTACTAGGGCAAAAAGCGCACACTTTGACAAGTCTTCTCACGTTCTTTTATCTGCCTGTCTTCCTTCGTCTCTCTCTGTCGCTTTCCTCCCTTCCTTTCACATTCTCACTATAACATCATTTGACAGCGTCTACTAGCTTTCCCACACCGCCTTCGCCAGCGCTGTTACTCTCTCTCTCTATCTACATCTGTCTGTATTCATAGAGAGAATTATCGTCGCCACAACCATCACACGATCATGAGAACAAATATTATGAATCATATTTATTGGGTTAATTTATATATGTGTGTGTGTTTGTTCTATATATAAATATATATATATATATATATATATATATATATATATGATTTGTATACATTTGTATATATAATGCGTACACACACACATACATATATATATAATGCGTATATATGTACATATATATACGTATATATACATATATATATATATATATATATATATATTATATATATATATATATAATGTGTGCATTAGGTGGACGGTTGAGCTGAAAATATGCATACCTGCGTTAAAAGTGCTGGCGAGTTTGCATGGCAAATATTTTTTCCTCAAATGAAAGGCGTGACCTCTAGGACAAAATTCCTCATCTTATAAAATGTTGCCCGAGAAGACCCGAATGAAATCGGGTTATATTAACCAAAATGTGAAAAAATGTCTAAACGGGGCTGGAAGGGGTTTTAAATTTACAGGAGCGGGTGTTTAGGAATTCTCTGTTACATCAAACTAAAAAAATTGCGCCAGCCTTTAAATCGTCAATGTATTGCCGTCCACGATGAAGATGTTTTGAATGCTTGCCATGGTGAGTCTACTGTCGTGAGAAAGTATCACTTCAAAACTTCGTGGTTAGGAACTTTCTTTTACATCAAGTTCAAAATTTTACGCCAGCCGTTAAACTGCCAATATGTTGATGTCCGTCGTTAAGAAATGCAAGCCATGGTGACTCTACTATCCTCAGATTCTATCCCTTCAAACTTTGGTTTCCAATATTAAAAAAATTTTATTCAGCTTGCAAGTTCGTCTGTCCCTTTTAAATGTTAGTGTGTTGCTGTCTGCCTTGAAGGAGAGCTTTCCGTTGTCACTGCCTGATATTTATGATTGATCTTTCAAAATATTTTCTTTCTCAACTTACTCAAGATCCTTTGTTGTTTATAAATGGGAGAGAGATAGATAAAGATAGAGAAAGTGAGGGAGAGTCCGATAGAAATGAAGAGTAAGAGAGTGGGAAAGTGAGAGAGAAAGGAGAGAGAATCAAGTGGGAGAATGCGGTGATAAAAAACGGAAAGGAAGCAACAGAAAGTAACAACCACACTCTTACCCACGCGTAGAGCCGGTCACCTTAAGCTAGTATATATATATAAAACACATGAGATCGAGAGGATCCTTATGTAGAAGAAATTTTGTGGTGCCCGAAAGATCGGAACTTACAACCCTTAATTCTCTAACAAAGCACGAGTTAGCGGGATAATGAGATGCTATAAGGGGAATCCAAGTGAGCAGATATGGAGATGATCATGGAAATAGACGGGAAAATAACACCTTTGTTTTCAAAGAATTTCGCATTAAAAATACAGAAAACAGATACTTACAGACGAATTAAACACCAGTCCTCTGTATATCAGATATGAAAAATATACTCCAGACGTTATTCCTGAAACAACTTGTAGTACGTAGCCTTTCTGATTGACTAAGTCAGTTGCTATTTCATATGCTATAATACACCAGTTAAAAGTGAATATAAATGCCATCAACCCATTAGAAAACTGAAATAGTGAGTTAATTCTTTTCGTCAATTGACTCAGTCTAGTATGATGGTTAATTATTTGTGTTAATATTTCATTAAGATTTCTATGTCTCTCAGAGATTCTTCTGTTCGAATGTTGAATTTCCTGTATGGACTTTTTAAGTTTATCTGATAAATAATTAAATTCTTTTGTGAATATTGATGTTAATGCTTCATATAATCTGTCAGGTGACAAAATAAGGATAGCATTCCATATATCTGTTGAGAAATTTAATATCAACATAAACCCAAAAAACTTATTTTCTCGTGTTAATGGAAATCCTAACACTTCCAAAAAATATTCCGGATCAACTAAAGTTGCCGGTAAAATAATTTGGCATATAGCGGCTATGACAAAATAAACTTGTATATAAATTAAAACAGTACATGCTCCAAATTTGTTGTACCGTTTCATCAATATATTATTTGGACATATTGGAATATAAGTTTGGAAATCATCGATTAATCCGTAGATGTGATTCCGTTTCCAGATAACGGTTAGTGATAATAAAGTTGGAAAAACCTTCGTCATGAGCATGTACAATTCCCCTAATATATATTTATTCTTGTTTGATGTATAACGTGCAACAATAAGCCATATCAAGCGTACAATATCAATTGAGGAGATTAAATAGAGTAAAGGGAGACATAAACACAGAATTCGTGTTTTCACACCAGATCTTTTCCACATTTCTAAACTTATTTTAGAAGGAATAGAAGATACAACTGCAAGACGTCTGATTTTCTCCAGGTATTCATTGAAGGTGCTCTCACTTACGGGTTTTGGAGAGTTGTCGTCCATTCTTATATAAACCGAATGTGATTCAGATATTTTGGTGCCTGATTCATATGATTCCATGAGTTACTTAGATTTTGATATAGTTGCAAAAAATATTAGTATAATCATATTCACCTGAATGCAAAACTGAACAGAATATTAATATGTATATCTTTGATTGGGGTTTCTCGCTTGCTGTTAGTTTCTTTGTAATCGTTTAACAACCCACTTTAATGCATTCATTAATATATTATAACATGTGATTGGGTATACACTTATCATAAAATATAACCACACCCCTTATTGTAACATATACACTGTATGCAGTCAATTTCTATTAACTACTGTTTACTCTAAAGTGAAACTGATTATGGTATCGATATTATCTGTTAGTAATTGCTTGTCTGATGAATAATGGATCTTTCTGGAAATGAAAGAGTTAACGTTAATGCTGTCGAGCCATACTGACTCATAAGTACCGGTTTCCAGGATTTATGGCGTATATATATTCCCTAACTGGACGTGACGTTGCAGGGTTACACACTTTTGCCAACTGAACTGACTGAGAGATATGAAATGAGGTGTTTTGTTGAAGTAAACAATGCCAACATACGAATAAAATTATCCTCTGACAGTTCCTACCTTTTCCTTCCCCTCGTTCCGTATATATATATATGTATTTCTATACTACCCACAAGGGGCTAAACATAGAGAGGACAAACAAAGACAGACAAAGAGATTAACTTGATTACATCGACCCCAGTGCGTAACTGGTACTTAATTTATCGACCCCGAAAGGATAAAAGGCAAAGTCGACCTCGGCGGAATTTGAACTCAGAACGTAGCGGCGGTCGAAATACGGGTACGCACTTCGCCCGACGTGATAACGGTTCTACCAGCTCTCCTTATATATATATATATGTATATATATGGAGGGGGTGCGTATATATATATATATGTGTGTGTGTGTGTGTGGTGTGTGTGTGTGTGTGTGTGTGTGTGTGTGTGTTAATAAATATTGACACATATGAATATTTAAAAAAGATATTTATAAGGTATACTGTTTTGTCTGGGGAAAGTCATTTTCTTTTTGTGCCTTTTAGTGTAACACACGCACCAGTAAAATTACCACTTTTTTCTTATTTTTATTTTCCTAAATTTTCGTTGCGTCTTGCAACCTTTTGAATCGTCTTGACTCTCTTGAAAAGTTTGCAAGACGCAACGAAAAGTTTAAGAAAATAAAAATAAGGAATAAGTGGAAATTTCACCGGTGAGTGTGTTACATTATAAGACACAAAACGAAAATGACTCTCCCCAGACTCAACAGAATATGCTTCAACACAAGAACTCAAATAAAGAATCTTGCAAACCAAATCGAAAACGAATTATAAGATATAAATAAATACATAAATATATATAAAAATGCATGTAAACAAAACCCATGTGGGATACATATGGAAGGAAGGGTGAGGAAAAGAGAAACGTAATATAAATAGATTTGTTCAAGAATATAACGCGTCTCTTGGTCCACGAATCGATACCACACTGTTACATTCGTCAGTCTGCCACCCTAAACACTAATCCACGCGCCTCCAAATTTCAGCAAATGCATTTAATATAAAGATAATACATACATGCATTAGTCTAGACATGTACTCACACATTTCTCTCATAATAAAAATTATGTTAATCTATGTATAGTTATTTGCAATAATTTGCTTCCTTCTCAATTTCCAATGTACCAAATCCTTCTCGAACCATACATCTCTCTAATATGTTCTCAATTTATGGGACGAAATGAAAAAGGCTATGGACGTTTTTATGTACGTGTGTTAAAAATCGGGAGCGAGTGAGTGAGACAGTGACAAAGCAAGAGAGTGAATTACAGACACAACATGAGAGTGATGTTTTGTGTATAAACTACCTTATTTATTTCAGTAATGTCGTTGTTCAGCGTGGAATATTGGCATACTAAACGTTAGTAAAGCCAGCAACGTAGTGACGCAAGTCATGTATAACATATAGTACACGGATGAGATCCAAAGATCCTCAGTCTAGAAGACACTGAATAGTACAGTTCTATACTTAAGAGACGAGGAATTATGTACATTATTTACATTTGACAGGTATTTGTGCTCATCTTGTTTGTTGTTATATACCCTCCAGCCTTCATCATCATCATCATCATCATCATCATCATCATTATCATTATCATTATTATTATTATTATTATTATTATTATTATTATTCTATGTTTGACTTTTGCTTTATATTTGTACAAGTTGGCTCCAAGTCTCACCCAGAGACCTCAAGAGACAACAGGGTTGGAAGTTCATGTTGTTGTTATGCCTAGTGTGCCATATATTTGGGGGGTGGGGATGTTTTGTACTAATGAATGTCTAAAAAAAAAAAGTTTTTTTTTTTGTTTTTTTTTAAACCGAAAATTATGGTTGTTTTAAACCTTGAGGTTACATAGAGAGTATTTTGCGTAGGATATGAGCAGTTCCCATGAGCACTATCTTTTGAACTTCTGCCATTTTTGGGTTTCCTGGTATCTGAGTTAGGTAGCTATCAGCCCCTTTTGCTATCATTCCCAGGGCACCTATGACAACAGGTATTGTTTAGTCTTCAGCTTCCACATTTTGCTGATTTCTATTTCAAGATCTTTATATTGCTCAGTTTTTGGTAGGTCCTGACAGATACGTTTATATCGATGGGACAGTCATATCAATGAGGAGGCATGTTCTTTGTTTGAAGTCTTTCAATATGATGTCTGGCCTATTTGCATCTATCTTCCTGTCAGTTTGAATGGTGAAGTTCCAGAGGAGTGAGATGTGGTCATTTTCAAGCACTGGGGGTGTTTTGTGTTCCCACCAGTTTTTTCATGGGGCAAATCCAGGTTTTTACAGATTACCCAGTGAATATATGTGCAGCTCTATCGTGCCTGTTGAGATACTCTGTAGGCGCTAGAAGACTGCACTTGGAGACCACATGGTCAATGGTTTCATTTTGTTGCTTGCATACACGACACGTTGGACTGCTTCTGATGTTTAATATGTTGGCCTGGTAGTTTCTTGTTGGTAGGCATTGATCTTGAGCTGCTATGATAAACCCCTCTGTTTCAGATTTTAAGCCAGAGGCCATTAGCCATTGATGGGTCAGGGCTTTGTCGATATCTGCATTATTCGCTCTCTTTGGGTATTTGCCATAGAGAGGTTTTTCTTGCCATTTATTATTCAGAATATCTAAGGCCGCAGTTTTGGCACGGGTTTCATGCGCCTAGCTTTTTCTGTGCTTGTTTCTCGTATGTCTATCTCTAATTCCGAAATTGGTTGTATTCGGAATTCACTTAGATATTCCTTTGCCTGTTTTGTGACTGAGTATGATGCTTTCTTGTTTTCATGTTTTGAGACAAGTTTTAACATCCAGTCCTCAGAGTTTTTCAGGTAGGTGTCTAGGCCAATTGTAGCAATCTTCATTGTTATTGCCAGTTGCAAAAGACCACGGCCTCCCTCTTTTCTTGGCAGATAGAGTCGTTCTGTATCTGCCTTAGGGTGGTGCATTCTATGCATTGTCAACAGTTTCCTTATTTTTCTGTCGAGCTGACATATTTCAGTAATTGACCAGTTAACAATATTGAAACTGTAAGTCACGACTGGTATAGCTAATGCATTGATTGCTTCGATCCTGTTTCTTGCATTCAGCTCTGTCTTGAGTATTGCTCTCACTCTTCGATAGCATTCTCTCCTGATCCTTTCTTCATCTCTGAATGCCTTATTCCGTTCCCTTCAATTACCCCTAGGTACTTGTAGCTCTCCGCTGGGTCTAGTTCTTTTATGACATTCTGTTGGTCAAGGTTAACGTTAGATGTTTCTGTCATTTTTCCTTTGATAAAGGTAGCCTTTGCACATTTATCGAGGCCGAATTCATTCTGATGTCGTCACTGAATTGTTTGACTATCGCTAGTAAGCCCTTGAGTTGTTGATATTATTATTATTATTATTATTATATTATTATTATTATTATTATTATTATTATTATTATTATTCAGATCAATGCCTGGAATCGAACTCCATATGCCCGTGGGCCAATGGTGTAGTCGTTAAGAGCGCGGGCTACTAACCTCAAGATTTCGAGTTCGATTCCAAGCAGTGACCTGATTAATAATAATAATAATAATAATAACAATAATAATAATAATAATAATAATAATAATAATAATAATAATAATAATAAGAAGAAGAAGAAGAAGAAGAAGAAGAAGAAGAAGAAGAAAAAGAAGAAGAAGAAGAAGAAGAAGAAGAAGAAGAAGAAGAAGAAGAAGAAGAAGAACAACAACAACAACAACAACAACAACATCGTAAAATACCTTAGGAATGAGAACCCAGGTTCGAAATTTCCTGAAAGCCCCTGATGAAGGCTGGAGTGTATATCAGCCGAAACGTTGTGTTAACAAACAAGATGAGGACAAATATCCGTCAAATATAAATAATGTAAATAATGGACACTGAATAGTGTTCATGAGATTCAAACTTTACAGGGAATCATTCGCCAAACTAAAGAAAATCTATATACACAGTATATGTATTCGACAATAACATTTACCATCCAACATCTAGTAACATCCTCTAAAATTAAAAACTATTCTTCTAAATAATCTCATTTAATTAACCTTCGGTGGTATGAAGATAATCTTTATATATAAAACTGAAGTTGTGTGTGTGAGTCTGTCTTCTCCGATTTAGATTCCTAACTACTCCCACATTTTGCGGTGCAGTTTAACCAAAAGCGGGTATCCTATAGTCGTGATTCATATCGAGCCCTTCTGGGTATTAGCGCGCGTCTACGATGAGTCTACGATTTAAAAAAAATTACCATCATTTTTTCGCATTTTCAATGCATTTTTTGCTCGGTTTATATAAGGGAAGTAACTCTCTAAATATGCTTATATAGTTATTTCCCTTACAAAACCGAGCAACGCCGGACGATACTGCTAGTTACTTATAAAAACCCTTCCATCCACTAGGGCCAGAGGTTACCTCTGGGTTCTTAGGTTTTGTCATCGTCTGCATCTGTAACTTTGCTTTTTTCTCTGTAGAGGCTTTGTCTATAAGCAAACTCATTTTCAACGCTAGAAACATGTGGTTCATATTAATCCTGCCTTTATTAGTTGTCCTGCCCCGCTTGTGTGACACTAATGTTTCTCAACTTCATTGAAGCAAACGAGAGACCACACCGCAAGTACCGTGTTTTTCGGTGTGATAATATTAATCATCATATATTTACGTTCTGTGTTCAAATTCCGCCGAGGTCGACTTTGCCTTTCATCATTTTGGGGTCGATAAATTAGGTACCAGTTGCCTACAGCAGAAACAAATATGAATCATCATATAATAAACCTATTACCTTGCTTATAGTGGTGCCTAAGAAACTTAATTTAAAAAAAAATATCGGCGTAATATGTAAATTCTGAATGACGGTTTCAAAACTGAATCACAAAATAGATGTTGGATTCAAGATCTGCTAATATTTTCTACTGTAGGCACAAGGCCCGAAATTTTGGGGGAGGGGCTAGTCGATTAGATTGACCGCAGTACGCAACTGGTACTTAATACATCCACCCCAAAAGAATGAAAGGCAAAGTTGACATCGGCGGAATTTGAACGTAAAGTCAGACGAAATCCTGCTAAGCATTTGCCCGGTATGCTAACGTTTCTGCCAGCTCGCCGCCTATCAGCGCAAGAAATAATACGACAAAAATGTTATGACCGAATTTTAGACCCTTTTAAAATTTAGTGTAAATTAACCACCCTATTTCTTGTTTCTTCAATTGGATTAAAAATTGGTATGTACTAATTAAAGACACTGTTTTTGTTAATAATCTATGGAATTTAGCCGATAATTACATCTGAGGCATGAACCAAATTAAATCTAGATCAGGAGCGTGAACTCTCTACAAAAACATTATAACATAAACTAATGCATTTTTGTTACAATACTCTTTTACTCTTTTACTTGTTTCAGTCATTTGACTGCGGCCATGCCGGAGCACCGCCTTTAATCGAGCAACTCGACACCGGGACTTATTCTTTTGTAAGCCCAGTACTTATTCTATCGGTCTCTATTGCCGAACCGCAAAGTAACGGGGACTTAAACACACCAGCATCGGTTGTCAAGCAATGCTAGGGGGACAGAGACACACACGCATGCATATATATATACATATATACGACGGGCTTTCAGTTTCCATTTACCAAATCCACTCAGAAGGCTTTGGTCGGCCCGAGGCTATAGTAGAAGACACTTTCCCAAGGTGCCACGCAGTGGGACTGAACCAAGAACCGTGTGGTTGGTAAACAAGCTACTTACCACACAGCCACTCCTGGGCCTGTTCATAGCCTTAAAATATTATGCAATTATATCCTTAAAATATTATGCAGGAGTGGCTGTGTCGTAAGCAGCTTGTTTACCAACCACATGGTTCCGGGTTCAGTCCCACTGCGTGGCACCTTGGGCAAGTGTCTTCTACTATATCCTCGGGCCGACCAAAGCCTTGTGAGTGGATTTGGTAGACGGAAACTGAAAAGAAGCCCGTCGTATATATATATATATATATATATATATATATATATATATATATATATATATATATGCGTATTGAGATTTATAGGATTCTGAAAGAGTCCATAGTCTTTATATTCCTGCATGTAGATTCCAAACTTGTGTGATAAATATTTAAATTCTTCTATACCAGTTATCAATATTATAGTGGAAAATGTGAGACATGGTACTACATATATCCTATTGCATACATCGGTAAAGAAATTCAGTATTAAAATGAAATTCTTCTCACGTGACACTGGAAAGAATGCCACGTCTAAAGAATATTCCAGATCAAGAAGAACTATTGGCAAAATAATTTGGATTATAGCAGATATTACAACAGAAATAGCTATTTGAATTGCGATGAAATGTGAATTAAATTTAATATATCTCTACATCAATATATCCCTTGGGCATATTAGAATATAAGTTTTAGCATTGCTGATCATTTCGTTGAGGTGTACTCGCTTCCAGACAAGGATTAGTGATAGTATTCCTTGGTATATTTTCATCAGAAAGAAAAAAACATTTTCCTAAAAGATATTTCTCATTCGATGAGGAACTTTCTACAATAAACCATATGAAGCGCAAAATATCATACGCTGAGATTAAATAAATGAAAGGGAAATATAGATAAAGAATGCATGTTTTCAACTCAGTTCTTTTCCAAATGTCTGAGCTCATTTTAGAAGGAATAGAACAAACACTTTTAAAACGTCTGATTTTCTCCAGATATTCAAAGAGTGCCGTTTCATTTGCTGTTTTTGGAGAGACGTTTATGTTTATCTGAACGGAATGTGATTTCCGAATATTAGTTAATGTTTCAGATGTTTCCGTAACTGAAACAGCCATAATTGATAGACCTTGCAAAGTTATTACAAATTTTGAATATCTAAATTCTCCTGAAAGCAGACTAGGCAGAAGATTTATATTTGAACTTAAGTTCAATGATTACATGTGAACTACAGCGGAACGTTTTCAAACCCGTTTTTACTGCGTTAGTGGATGTAAAATAAATGCTATTATCCATGAATGCAATTTCCATAAAAATATTGTCACGCCTTTATTTACGCTACCACTTTCCATCTATGTAACATGCTTCATTTACTTTAGCGTATAATCGATAATTAATCTAAGTAACCAGGTTTCTTTCAGCAAATACAATTAAAAAGTATAAATATACATAGGTCTACACAGAGAAGCACATTTCGCTTCGTAATTAAGGTGATACTAGTCAATGCATATCTACATATGTACTGTATATCTATCATTTATACGTGGCTATGGGTGTATATATTCAAGAGTTCTCAAAAGCTACTGTGAGTTCCAGTGAGGAACAAATGTTAAGTAACCCACAGAATTGACGTTGATTCAAGATATTAAAGGCATTTTTAAAGACGCCTCTGCAATTATTGTGTTTAAATGCAAAAAGACCATTGGCAAGAATCTTACGGTGTAAATCTCGTTCAAACATATCAGTTACAAAAATGGGGTGTGGTTTTATTTCTTGAATGAGAATATTTTTTTAACGTTAAGATATTAGCTTTTATAAATATAGTATCTGTTGCAAATGTTCACATAGCTTAATGGCACATAGTGCTTAGCCGAAGTTTCAAAGGCACAAGACTTGAATCACTTGTTCGGCACATTATTCAATTTTCTATGGGTATTTAGCCGATGTTGTATATAGTTTTGACAACAATTCTCCTTATGGATTTGCTTCATTTCCCCTAACGTACTAATTCAGTCAGTGTTTCAAAGGTTCGTTACATAAACATGCATACACACATACACATACATACATACATATATATATATATATATGTATATATACATATATATATATATATATATATATATATTATATATATATATATATAATATATATATATATATATATATATGTATAAGTTTAACAATTAAGGATAACCTCTTAATAAGGGATCTTAACAAGAAATTATCGGGTAGTTAGCGTGAAAACCTCATAAAAGAAAAGAATTCGAAAATAATTTTTTCTTTTAAAGATATAATTATATATATATATATATACATATATATATTACGGAGATGTACTTGCATAGAGAGTGACTTGATTTGAGATCGTGTGCAGGAACGAAAACAACTGCAGCGTGGAAGGTGTTTATAAGCCATTTCAGAAACACGCAAAACCGTTAGACTCACTTCAACATTTAAATATAATTTGTCAAAATAGTTTCGTCGTTTTGAGACCGCGACCTGTTCACTGACAAAGCTTACTGTTGCATCTGTTTATATATATATATATATCCATTCGCCATGATAAATCGTTAGCCACTAAGCCTTACGTTAACAGACTTTCTCACTTACCGAGCGTTAAACTAATGCATATGTTTGTTGTTTACACACCCGTCTTCGTCTTCTTTTCTTTTGTAAATTCTCACTATATATATAGTAAGATCAGCAAATCCATATTAGATAGATTCATCCCAGTTATAAGAGAATAGACAATGCTCCCCTTATGGGAATCTACCAATGACGTTATATATTGGTTACACACACTAAGATATAATGAGTCATCTTCGCTTATTCAATTTGATATATCCAATTACTATACTCGATCTCCCCCATCTTATGAAATAGAGCAATTATTTTCGCCCGGAATTATGTGGAAATATCGGGTTTAGATATTGACATTATCCAAGCAGCTAGAATGACCCTTATAAATTACGGAAAACTGCACTGGTGTACATCAGATTCTTTTAACTTCTTCAATATTACTATAGGATCCCCGGAATCGGCACAAATAACGGATATCGTTGGATTATTTCTATTGGACAAGATTAAGCGGCATTTCCATCTCTCGCTGGAAGGATTTATAGTGATGATACATCGTTTATTGTCTCTAATCATTCGAATCCTCAGATTGAAAGATTGAATAAAGAGCTAAGGGAGTTTTTGAAAGACTTTCATAATCTGAACATTCTATTCGAGAAAAATCCTAAAGTAACAGTTTGTAGGGATATCACTCTTGATCTTAATACTAACCTATACTACCCTTTTCGAAAACCAAACCAAGCGTTCCAGTACATCAATGTATCCTCCAATCATCCTAAATCAACCATCAATAGCATTATAACTGTAATATCCATTAGGTTTTCAAAGCTGTCAGCTAATGAAAACATTTTTAATCAATACGTCTCTATCTAGAATAACGCTTTAAAATAAAGCGGGTTTATTAATAATATTAGATATACACACAAAACAAAATTAAAAACAAAACTGGCCAGCATCATGGATGATAAGAAACAGATCTCAGGTAGCAGAAACTCTCTATTCGATCCCCTAGGAGCTAACATCAAATCAATAACGACCAATATTAGTGCAGATAAAATGAAGTTTAACAATGATAGGAATAAAGGAGATAAAGTTGAAAATGAAAGTAATAATAATAATAACAACAACAACAACAACAACAACAACAATAATAATAATAATAATAATAATAACAACAACAACAACAATAATAGTACCGATGTGGAGACCGAGGATGATGAGGATGATAATAGACATACAGATGACAGTAATAAGAATAGTAAATATGAACAGAATTATAAAGTTAGGTTTATGTTGAATGAAGGTGGAAATAAGTATGAAAATAAAAATAAAAATGTAAATATAAATAAACTCGGGAATAGCTTTACATATGGCAAACTAAGTCAAACAGCATATCGTAAGCCCACTTTTGATACAAAATCTTGGATTCGTCAGGCAATTTCGTTCGCCCCCCCCCCCTCCCTTTTAGCTAAGAATGAAAGGTCTACCAAGATTATTCTTTAAATTATTGAGAGAAAACTTCTCCAAACATCATAAATATTACTCAATGTGCAACAAATCTAGCTTATTCGGTCACTCCCAACCCAATCTCGGGTCTATTATCGCTTTAATGAACAGGAATAAAATATGATACCGTAATGATAAAAATGATTATAATAATTTTGGTAAGAACATTAAAACTGATAATGGGAATTTTGTTTCACTATTGCTGAAGTGTCGAATTCAGAGAAAAGATGTTAAAAAGCTTTATCAATGACAAAGAAAATCAAGTCAGAATTTTATTAATGATTTCAATTTTATACAGCTTTGAATAGGGCAGGAAATGTCCACTGGCAGTATATTGGGAGTAAACAATATCATATTGATAATAATTGTGTCTAGCTATCGAACAAAAGCTGCGGAAAGTGAAACTGATAGTGTTTGGAGAAATTGGGGTAGAAACGAATTTCTGAAATTATTCATCAATTTTGTGTGATTTTGTGCTTCATATTTTTTGCTTTATACATCGACACACAAGCATAAGCACATATGCACGCACACACACACACACACACACACACACACCACACACACACACACACACACACTTAAATACACACGTTCACACATATTTATACTTATATAAACAAGGGAGTCTGCCGTCGAAGACGACGTATGAGTATTCAGTTTTTGCGGAACGACCTGCATAATAATTTAGTTATTGTGGTCAAAAGAGTTGCACGGTGTACGACACGTAAGGTGTCCAAGTGATCGCAGAGCAACGTGAGATGATTTTATTCTGCTAACGTGAGGAACGCAAGTCACCATTATTTCGACGGACTTAAACCGCGATCTTGCTATCGTAATTTCAACACTCTAAACATGGCCTAAACACTCTAAATATGGCTCGATATAAGTGTGTGTGAGTGTGTGAGAGTGTGTGTATGTGTTTGTATGCGTGGGCGTGTACGTTTGTGCGTGCAAGTACGCATGCGAGTTCGTGCGTGTATGTGTGTACGTGTGCGTGCGTGTGTGGGTGTCCATGTCAGTGTGTGCGTGTGTGTGCGTGGGTGTGCATGGGTGGGTGTGCATATCAGTGTGTGCGTGTGCATGTATTATTGTGCGTGTACGTGTATGTGTTTGTGTGTATGTGCGTGTGTGTACATGTGTGAGCCAGTATGCGTGCGTGTGCGCATGTGCATGTAAGTGTGTGTGTATGTGTGTCTACGTTGCTTCATGTAGGGTGAACGTGAAACGAATGATCTGTCATGTTACAGATCCGCCATGTTACAGATCCGTCATGTTACACAAGGATGTGATTCAGACACGCGACTCGAATAGCGTACCACTAACTCTTTGTGGAGGTGTCGTAAGGAACAGAAACCTGTGGTCACACATAGCATTCCAGCTGCAACCCTCACCGACCAGGCATCAACACACCACCCAGCAGCTTCACATAGCAGTGTAAGTGAAGCTAAGTTCAATTCAAATATATAGGGCATCATCACATGATCTTCACCGTAGGCACTTACAAAAACTATCACGGTTTCTGTTTCTTTACGATACGTGTGACATTTCAAGAATTGTAGGCAAGTCTCCTTGTACTTTGCGTTTTGTCTAACAGGTCTTGGCATAAATCCTTCTGATCTGGGAAAAGCATATAATCAACAGCTCAGCAGGGTGCATCAGCAGTTTCAGGAGGTTCTTTGCCTTCATCAAAGGGCCTTCTTTGTACTTGACTGTCAGAATATGTCCCCTTGACCCCTTCTACGAGTAATAGCGAAGGTCTGCGTTCTGACAAATCCCGCATCCATCTCTCTCACGAATATCACAATACCATTGCTCGGATCTTCCCGTGTGTATTTTTCCACGGGTTTGTTATGGAAAACTCTTGAAGAAATAGAACCTATGAAGAACCTGAATTTAGAGTATATATCTAAATATTGAGTATGTAATAATCACGGAACGTGTTATTACGATTCACAAAATAATATGAGGTTATGTTTCGAAACAAGCTTCAAACGTAACTTCAAGTTTTTGCTCTACTCAATCAACAATACGTTGTTAAGCGTTGGGCGTTTAAATAGGTACAGTAACAACTCACACTAACATCACTAAACACAAATGACGAGTAATACCTGAATTTAAACCGCGTTTCTAAACGAATAGGCATTTAATATAACTGAAGCGGAAAATTTGAAAACCAAATACTTACATTGAAATTGAGCTGAAGACCTTTAGATATCATTAGGAAACTAGATGATGCTAGTCCCATTCCAAAAATCAGTTGGATTATATATCCTTTCTGATTTATTAATCCATTGGAGATTTCATGAGCTAGTACACAACAAGTAATAATGGACAGAAAAAATGTAATGGCGACCGTAACATAAGACGCTTTGTTGTTAATCTTAAGTAAGCGACAAAGTTTACGATGCTGCTTAATTATCTTATCTAATATATCAATGCAAGGAGTTTGGGTGGGAGATATATTTGTATGATCGTCTTGGTTTTCGGGAAAATAAACTTGGAGTGTCTGTGATAAAACTTTAAACTCATCTATCATGATTAACAGTAATCCAACGAGTAAGATAAAGTTTGGTGCAATGAAAATTGTCACCAATGAATTTATCATCCAATTAATTACCAAACTAATTAAAATAATTCGCTCCCACGTAATATCGGGAAAGCCATGACATCAAAGAAGAAATCTGGATCTGCCAGTGTCATAGGTATAATGATGTAGAGAGCAAAATTCACCACGACAATACAGCATGCGTTATAAACGATAAAATATGTACCCATGGTGTTATATCGAGCCATATATTTAGCATTTTGGTTTATTGGAATGTAGGTACCGAACTCGTGGATTAACCTGTTGATATTAAATCTGTTCCAAAACATGTTTATTGAAATTATACATGGATATGCCTTCAGCAAAAGGAGGAAACTTTTCCCAAAGAGTGGCCCAAGCTTTTCCTTCGAATAGTTTTTTATGATAAACCAAGGCAAACGTATAATATCAATCATAGAAATTAAATACACAAATGGGATTAATATATAAAGTATTCGTGTCTTTATTCCAGAAACTTTCCACGTTTCTACATTTATCGCATAAGGAAAGTATCCCATAATGGAAATCTTTTTAATTTTTAGCAGAAATGAATTCAGAATAGTATCTTTAATCGCATTTGATTTAGAATGATCGGTAATTATATTGTACGAGCCACATACTTCCACATTTGAATGTAATAATTCCATGTTTGAAACAATTCTTGGTAAAGATGGTAAGGCCAAAAATATTGGTATCTGCTTAAACTGAATTATCTCATCATAGATTTTGTAGGACTAAGCGTCCGAATATTAGCTTAACATTTAATCCTGCGGCAAATAATGAAAGTAATTTTTGATTCAACATAAATTCTGGTTGTATGTATACTAATGCTTACCGCGCCCTAATGTATTCTTCCAATATTTTTAATGGATGTCATTTAGAATCAGTTGGCTTTTAATATAATGCGCTTGTGAATAGTGAAGTTCATGTGTGAATGTTTTATCAGTATGATGTCCTTTATACATACATTCAATACAATTCGCTAATGGTATGATTTTATTAAAGATTAATTAGTGTTCCTTGTCAATCTATAAATGAATAGCTTATATTCAAACATGATTGTAAGTGATTTCATACACACAATCACGTTTATAAAACTAACAATTATGTTTATATTTACACATACACATAATTTTATGTATATATATATATATATATCTACCATCCGATTGTGGCCGTTGCCAGCCTCGTCTGGACCCCGTGCCGGTGGTACGTAAAAAGCATCATCCGATCGTGGCCGTTTGCCAGCCTCGTCTGGCACCTGTGCAGGTGGCACGTAAAAAGCACCCACTACACTCACGGAGTGGTTGGCGTTAGGAAGGGCATCCAGCTGTAGAAACACTGCCAGATCAGACTGGGCCTGGCGCAGCCTTCTGGTATCCCAGACCCCAGTTGAACCGTCCAACCCATGGAAAACAGACGTTAAACGATGATGATATCTCTCTATATAAATCTGAGTTTATATCCATATGTACATACGTGTTTATTTATATGTATGTATATTTGTGCATGCCTGAATGTCTTTGTGTGTCTGTCTGTGTGTGTCTGGGTGTGTGTGAGTGAGTGTGAGTGCGTGTATATGTTTGTGTGTGTATACAAATGAAAAAATACTTTTCATATGTTATTTCTAAAGAGCTCCATTTTCCAGTGCTCAGAATTGCTCGTTTCCAAATATCAACTGAAAACAGAGTCCAGCTTGAATTTGAAATGTTTATTGTTTGACTATTTTTCTTTAAAAATGAAATGAAAGTTTGAAAGAAACTCTAAACAACATGGTCTTTTCTTGAAAAAAGAATTGTGAAGGGCACTTTTAAAGAAAGCTTCTTCAAGCTCAAGATTTTGGCTTGATTTGTGTTTCTTGAGTTAAGCAGCATAGGAGCGTCAAGGCATTTGAATTGTGTCCTGTAATTTAACACTTCTGTTGAAGCAAGGGATGTTAAAGTATTCAATAATTATAAAGGTAGAAACGATGGAGACTGTTACATCCTGAAAATTCGACGTGGACTTCGTCACAGTTTCCAATTTCGTTCAAATTGTTTTCAAATTTGCTATACAGATTAAGTTATGTATATTAATTATGAAAATAAAATTTATTTCCCCCATAAATCTATAGTTAAAATGTTCTTAGCCATAACAATTTGTAAACTTTGGTTATTTTAGCCAATCAGAAGCAAGAATTTAATACATTATCGTGGCGAATAGCTCTGATTCCATAGTACGCAAAGATGCTGCGCATGCGCACCATGAGGGGAAGGGGAAACGAGAAAGATAATCTTTCTTACTATAGGAGTGGCTGTGTGGCAAGTAGCTTGCTTACCAACCACATGGTTCCTGATTCAGTCCCACTGCGTGGCACCTTGGGCAAATGTCTTCTACTATAGCCTCGGGCCAACTAAAGCCTTTTGAGTGGATTTGGTAGACGGAAACTGAAAGAAGCCTGTCGTATATATGTATATATGTATATATATGTATATATATGTGTGTGTGTGTGTTTGTGTGTCTGTGTTTGTCCCCCACAACATCGCTTGACAACCGATGCTGGTGTGTTTATGTCCCCGTTACTTAGCGGTTTGGTAAAAGAGACCGATAGTATAAGTACTGGGCTTACAAAAGAATAAGTCCCGGGGTTAAATTGCTCGATTAAAGGCGGTGATCCAGCATGGCCGCAGTCAAATGACTGAAACAAGTAAGAGAGTAAAGAGTAAAGAGAGTAATAGTCTTGTGTTTTCCTGTCATAACATATGAATGAGAAAAGAAGGGGTGATAGATGAATGAGAAGGGAAAGGGTGATAGATGAATGAAAAAGGAAGGGGTGATAGATGAATAAGGAAGGAACGTGTAATGGCAAATAGTGTGCGAATGTTAGATGTGAGCGTGTGAGCGTGTGCGACGAGCATTAGAAGTGAGATAGCGAACGCTCAACTCTGTGTTAGTACAGTGTGCGTGTACAAGCGAAGTAGCAATGTTTTGACATGCCGATGTTCCCCACAGCCCCGTTGGTGGAAGAAGCAGCGAACGCGTTGCGTTCTGATTGGCTGAAATTTTAAAAGTTTTTTTCTTGCATAATCGATTCAATTTCATTATGCGGAAAACAGAATCGAAAGAATTTTGTAAAAATTCGTGAAAATAGTTACGATATGAGGGGTTTTAGCATAATTTCGTCTATGAATGTATGTGTACATAATCTATAGTTTGGCCCAGTCTTCAGTTCTTGTTAAAGTGCCCAAATATATTATATGAATGTATGTATACATAAGATCCGTAAAAACTCATGGTGAATCTACTTGCAGGTCATTGGTGTCATCCCAGTTACCACGATCTCATCTTCTAGCTGCGTTTACTGACCTGGAAAATGTCTCCATCGTTGTTTCTATTCGCCTAGACACTCTATTTCCTTAAATACACATGACTTCGCTTGGACTTTGCTACTGCACTATTTATTGACCGTAAAATACTCCCCACCTAAATTCAATCATTGACACAGTGTTTTTTTTTCATTGCTAAACGCTTGCTGTCCGGCTCAACCGTGTTCTGCATATTTTAGTGTTATTGTATTTAAATCGCTGAAACTATCACATTTACCAGGACTCATAAAAGCAAGTTTGTTTATAAAACTTTGATCTGTATATATAGGTGAACAGTAGCGTGATTTTATCGAGAAAACTGTGGCATCATCGTTTAGGAAAAAAGTGCAGACAATACAACATCGATTATTTGCAGTTTAGATTCATTCCATCACCGTCTAACCACTTGTCACCAATGCATATAGTCTGCAAGAAGTCTTTTTCTAATGAGACGATGAAACCATCACGTTTGAAATGGCGCTTCGATTTGAAGCATCCCGATAAGTAAGATAAGGACTTGCAGTATTTTCACTCCCTAAAAGAAGATTATTTCAACAAAACAATGTTTTTATCTTCAGCATTTTCTCAGGTTAATGCGTCTAATGTTTACGGACTTATTTCATCTTATAATATTTTCGCGAAGTGCGGTAAACCCCATTCCACAGGTGAATTATTGTTGGTTCCTGTCATCAGTGAGGTTCTTTCAACTGTACTTCATCAGAATCCCGTACAGACCATTAAACGTATTCCTTTGAATAATGACTCAATAAATAGACGAATAGATGAAATGGCGGATAACGTGGAACAAAAGTTATGCAGCATTTTAAAATCAACAGTTTGCTCTACAAATTCATGAGATAACACTCTGCGGAAACTAGTCTCTGCTGTTTAGAAATATCAGGTTCTTCCATCAACACGAATTGCTCAAGGAGCTGCGTTTTGCTTTGAATCTGCCTAGACATCTATGAGGTTACAACATTTAACTCAGTCAGCGCATAATTCTAAGAAAATGCTTTGCCCCTCAACAATATTGTTCTTTGCGCTACGCATGACGTAAGAGCAATGGTCAGTCAACATAAGGTGTTCATTTCTCTTCTGAAAAAAGAAAATCCATCTGTTTTTGCTGTGCATTGTCTGATTCACTGACAGAATCTGACTGCGAAGAAACTCAGGGAATCGTTCAGCAAGTCTTTGCCGGTGGCAATCAATGTTATCAATTTTATTAAGCGCCATGCCCTCAGTGAGCGAGTTTTTCGGCAGCTCTGACAGTATAATGACGATAAGTTCGTACAATTACTTCTTCATACTGAAGTGAAGTGGCTTTCAAAGGGAAAGTATTTTCCTTTTTGACTCTATAATTGAGTTTCTACAAGGACGAAATGAAAATTGGTATGAGAAAACCTTCGAAGTAAGATGAAGACTGTGTCTACCTTGCCAATATTTTTAACAAATGCAACACTCATACTGGTTTTACAGGGGACGAATATCAGTTTTCATAAAGCTATGAGTGCTATTACAGCATTCTTGGCCAAGTTGAACTTCTTCGAGAGGAATCTTTGTCGAAGGGAATTTTATAATTCTTTAAGCGTTATAAATGTTAAGAAAATAATTAGCAATAAGCATCGCCAAATTTATGCCGCACACCTTCGGGCATTACAAGCAGACATGAGAGAACACTTTGCAGATATTGTACAAATGGATATCCCGATTTGGACTGCTGATCCATTCATTGCTAACGTCTATGACGTGGACATTAAAATCCAGGAAGAATTTATGGAGCCTGAAACAGATGATTAAATGAAAATTCGATTTCAAAAAATAGGCGAATTCCTGTTTTGGATCCAAGAGGACGTTCAGCGTAGGTTTTCTCTTCTGTACGCAGAGGCTAAAATATTTTCCCTGTCATTTCCAAGTTCATACCTCGTCAAGATGGACTTTGGTACCGTTGCCAGACTGCAAAACAAGGTTTGCAACCGTTTTGATGTAATTTCGCGTGGAGGTCTCCGATTACACATTACGATGATCAAGCCTGACTCCCTGAAGATTAAGGTTTTCATTCAAATAGGAGCCAAACTAAAGGTGAGTATTTTTCTCCTAAGATCGATATACTATTTCCAATACAGCATATTTGCTATTTTTCCTTCGTTGGTAAAACAGCACTTGCAGCTCGAAGCCAGCCACTAATACTTACTATTCAGCTGAAGTACAGAAATCTACTTAGTTTGAGTCACAAAATCAGCCCCCTTTCATTTTGCACAGATTGATATCAAATTTGGGATGGAGTTTGGAATTTTTATTACACTCAACCAATTGCTTCATGGCGTAAATTCAAGAATCTGTTGTTATTTAGAATTAAAATTGTAAAATTTGTGTAATTTTAGCCAATCAACAGACAGCAAGGTATTAACAGCTAGTTACCATAGCAACATATGACAACTTATATGTTCTATTAATGTCACGCTGTGGTGAATCTTCTCTGCAGGCGGTCTCTCTGTACATTCTTCGATTTCGTTATTTTTGCGAAAACTTTACAAAACGTACATTACCTATGCTTATATGAATTAAAATTTTATTTTAGGTATTTTCCTAAATTTTTGTAGTATTTTACACATATGTTGCGAGGTTTTTCTGTGTTTTTATAATTTTTCGCCTTTCATGAACTTTTTCTGTGTTTGTTTACGTTTTGAAGCTGACAAAAGCCTAGGATGGCTGCATCCAAGTCATTTAACTGTACCAGTCTGAAGGAGTGGAGGCACATGGCATAGTGGTTAGAGCAGCGGACTCGCAGTCGAGAGATCGCGGGTTCGAATCTCAGACCGGGCGATGTGTGTGTTTATGAGCAATACATCTCCCCTAAAATCCGACCACCAAACTCCCCACACTGCAATCCCCTTGACTATTATGTGTGGGGTGCAGTTCTGGGAGAGTTCAGCAAAACCCCTTGTAACACAAAAGAGGAACTGAAGACAAGTCTTGTGGAACATTAACCAACGTAAAGAAGCAGACCGTCCAGAAGCGTTACAAGATATTCCGAAGTCCTCTGGCGGCCGTGGTTGAAGCCAATGGTGATTTTATATGCGTGACAGTGTCGACAGTTTACTGACCACACCCTGTATGTATGTATATATATATATATATATATTAGAGGTAAAACCACCATTAGGCAAATCAAACAGTGAAAAATATAAACCAAAACATAGAAATAAAATTAATGAATATAATATACTAAATATATAAAAAAGTTCAAAATTTAAATTATTTGAATTTAAAGTTAAAAATTTTAAATTATTAATTTATATTTATAAATTTATAAATATATATATAAATATATGTATATATATACATTTTTTATTTATTTTATATTTATTTTTTTAAAAATTAAATATATATAACTATCAAAAAGTATTGAAAAGTTTAATATAAGATAAAAAGTAAAAAATAAAAATACTTTTTATCTTATATTAAACTTTTTAATACTTTTTGATAGTTATATATATTTAATTTAGAAAAATAAATAAATATATATATATATATAAATTATAAATATAAATTAATAATTAAAAATTTTTAACTTTAAATTTAAATAATTTAAATTTTGAAATTTTTTAAATATGTCTTGTATATTATATTAATTAATTTTATTTCTATGTTTTGCTTTATATTTTTCACTGTTTGATTTGCCTAATGGTGGGTTTATCTCTAATTTATATTTATACTGTAAAATTAGATTTAATCCTAAATCTAATTTTTCCCTGTAAGTTTGGACTTACTCCCTAATATTATTATATATATATATATATATATATATTCACACGGACACTAGCACACATACACACAAACACGTGTGTGTTTTTGTCATGGATTTTACAAAGATTTTCATCTACCAAATCTACGCACAAGGAATTGGTCAGCATGAGGCTACAGTATAAAAAAAAACTTGACCAATGCACCTCAGTATGAGAGTGAAGCTGAAATCACGTTATCGCTGAGCGGGATACTCAACAAAACAGACATGTCTGCGAATATCCTTAAATATACATGCTTTATAAAATAGAGAAGATATTTAATCATTAAAAAATTACTCATTAGAAAATACTACAAAGTAATACTTACACTGTCATTAATCTTAATTCCTGAATAGAGCCGACATACACAAAATGTTGCACTCATTGCAGCAGGAGCAATTTGGAATGTATAGCTTTTTGCAGTGACTAGGTTATTTGAAAGTTCATATGCTATCGCACAGAGGTTTATCATGTGCAGAAATAAAATCACAGCAGTGAGAAACTGAAATACCTTATTTGCAATATTTAATAATCGACAGAGTTTTGCATGTTGGTTAATTAGTTCAATTAATCCTTCACTGCGATTTGCATGTTCTTCGAGCATATGTTTCCGATTACCTTGTTGGTGTATGAAGTTTCTGAATATCTCTGACAAATAATTATATTCATCAATGAAAAATGATTCAAATATACCTTCTATAGCTATATAAGGAAGATAAATAAATAGGCTGAATATAGAGGATAGAAAACTTATGATCAACATAAGCAAATATAAATTGCTGTCTCTTAATACAGGGAAAGTTAAGATGTCCAGTAAATAAAGGGGGTCCTGGAAAACTACGGGAAAAATAAGTTGAAATACAAAACAGGACAGAAAATTTAAACAGACATTAGATTTGAGGTAACGCATTCCAAATTTGTAGTATTTCTCCATAAATCTTTCATCCTGATGTAGTGGTACATAGTCTTCATATTCCTGGAGTAAGTGATTTATATCATCTCGTTTCCAGATAATGATTAGAGCAGTTGTAGTTGAGAACAATTTTATAAACATAACCAGAAATTTTGCTAAAGCATCTCCACCATCATTTGATAAAAGATGTTCTACTATAAACCACGCAATACGGAAATTATCAATTAATGGAACCAAATATAATCCAAGAAGACAGAGATACAACATTCGTGTTTTCAGGGTAGAATTTTTCCAGATTTCTAGGTTAAATTTTGAAGGAACATAGCGTACAATTGCTACATGTTTCAATTTCTGTATATATTCATTTAGACTGGTTTCCTTTACTGCTTTTAGCAATAGAGAGGTGTTTTCCATATCTATACTACATGAACTTGTCTTCCACGTTTTGTTTACTTCATTTGGTGATTCCATAGATTAAACAGTGAGTGATAAACCTTGTAAATGTGAATCAACAATGATAAATAAATGCTTATTCTTGTACAAAGATTCACATACTCTCCTGCATATGTACGACTGTTTGCAAGTGCTTTGTATAAACTTTATGTGTCCGTTTTGTGATTGTGCAACTGCTTCTAATAAATATTTACCCACTACTCTTTCGCAGAAACCGTTAACTTCTAATCGTTAATATCTGGGAGTGTACTAGTAATAACACGCCTATCATTAATAGATATGTTATCACTTTCCTATTGGCTTAAATACTACTTGACATAATGTAAAATATAATTCTAGATAGATATTTTTATCATAATAATCATACTGGATTAATCAATCAACAAAACCGTCCGGACATACTTTATCACAGACACATTTATACTGTATGTATATACAACTATAAGCAACAGAACTTCTAATCGAATTTCGTCTCACCGAATACTAAACGATAATAAACTATAACTTGATATTCAGCAACCACTGTGTTTGTGTGTGTACATGATTAAGTATGTGTGAATGTTTAAGGATTTTGAAAGAGCTATTCGTTTCCGTCGTTGCATAGCCATTAAGATGCTGCCAAAATATAAATCCTCATCTCGGTGTTAAAAACAGATATCTAGGCAAAGTAATAACCCTCAAATCATAGCATGCCACCCAACATAACGGTTGTATTGTAAATTAATAACTTGTTACGTGAATAAATTTTTGTGGTGGGCTAGAATAGAACGCCATTTAGTTAAGTATATTCAGTCATGACTTATCTTGTGCTGAATAACTACGCTACATCAAAGAATGAAAGCTGTGTTGTCACTCGATACACCATAATTTGGAACCTAATTACGAAGTGTCTCCCGTTGTTGTAAGAATATACGTAGCACGTGTATACTGTAGCGGTATTTATGCGTAGCTTTAATACTGCGATTGAAAGTTAGGGTCTAATCAAAGTAGCCTTCATAGTTTTATTCAATTATGTGCATATTTCACCATAAAAGGAAACTGTTACTATCGATCTATTTTATTCAGAGTAGACACTACCTACATTACCTAACCAAGCGGCACGTCCTTGAAATGTATATTATATAGTCAGGTGATGTATCAATGTAGGTCGAGAGAAAGAACGAATAAGTTTGCGAACTATTGATAGCTAGAATAGTTATTTATCCCTATCATATCATGAACATGTGTACTCGAGTCTGTGGTTACATCTTCTGTCTAGGAGCATCTCTTGACTAAGATTTTATCACACAATAAAATGCAGACAGTTTACTCTTAACTTAAATGGAAAACTTCTAGCAATACATAATACGGAGGTGCACTTTTAATTATGGATCAAATAACACTATTTTTAAAAATTCCATCTTCCTCTTGTCTCCATAGGAAGCATGCTTATGAGGTTAACTGTTACACATCAATTCAACTGGAAGAAGCTACATCGTTACGATATCGAATTCTGAAGGAAACTCCGCAGCTGCCCCAAAATACTCTTACACACCTCCCTTGGCACGCACTGTATATTTGTTTCTTATGATACGATGCATGCACTGGATTTGTAGAGTAGTTACTCTTTCGTCAGTAAAGGTACAATTTCTCTTTTAGTCCTCTATTTACAGTGCCCCTATTCTTTATGCTTCTTTCCATCCCTAGTATTTCCTCTATCACTTTTCTTTTGGGATCCTAAATATCTTTCGTTAAGTTCATCGCTGTTGTTACGGATATTATGAACATTAGAATTTTCAATGCATATACTGTCAGCAGTATTATTCTTGTATTTTCTTATACTAATAACGCCGTTGTAATTATTAGAGCATACACGACTTTCCTTCTTTATTGTCAAAGTTCGTGGGTATGCGGTAAGTAGTTTGCTTACGAACCACATGGTTCCGGATTCAGTCCCACTGTGTGGCACCTTGGGCAAGTGTCTTCTACTATAGTCTCGGGTCGACCAAAGCCATGTGAGTGGGTTTCGTTGACAGAAACTGAAAGAAGTCCGTCATATATATGTATATATATATATATATATATGTATAAGGATGAAAAGGAACATACGTGTTGGTATATATGGGGAAAAAAGTCAAGATAGAAAATGCTAAAATGATTTTATAAAGACCATTTCAGTACCGGTTAATGTCATTGAGACTTTTTCAACTGTAACAATTAAATAATTAAATTTAGATAAAATAAAAGACGTTTTTTTTAAAGAAGAATATTTGTATAGTGTACAAATACAAGTGGCATTTTCCTTGTTTCTGCTCAGGCAGAAATATTCTTTTTTAAAAACACTTTTCTTTTAATTTATCTAAATTTAATTATTTAATTATTATAGTTGAAAAAGTCTCAATGACTGAAACCGGTACTGAAATGTTTTTTATAAAATTATTTTACCATTCTATCTTGACTTTTGTTCCATATATATATATATGTGTGTGAGTGTGTGTGTGTGTGTGTGTGTGTGTGTGTGTGTGTGTGTCTGTGATTGTCTCCCAGCATCGCTTGACAACCGAAGCTGGTGTGTTTACGTCCCCGTAACTTAGCGGTTCGGCAAAGGAGACCGATAGAATAAGTACTAGGTTTACAAACAATAAGTCCTGCGGGCGATTTGCTCGACTAAAGGCGGTGCTCCAGCATGGCCACAATCAAATAACTGAAGCAAGTAAAAGAGTAAAATAGTTCCTTTTGTTGTTCCTTCGCTAATTGTTATTTATTTTCTGGCTTAATTTCTTATTATTTTATCCTTCTACTTATTTCAGCCATTCGACTGCAACCATTCTAGAGCTTGGCTTGAAGGGCTTTAGACCAACAAATCGACGCCGGGACTTATTTTTTAAAGCCTAGTACTTATTCTATCGAACTACTAACTTACGGAGACCTAATCACACCTACACTGATTGACAAGCGGTAATGGGGGAGGGGGAAGAAACAAAGACACAAGGACACGCATACATATATGCATACATACACGCTCGCATACACACACGCGCGCGCACACATATACATATACGAACAGACAGCTTTCATTTTCCGTCTAACAAATCCACTCATAAGGATTTGGTCGGTTCGAGGCTATAGCAGAAGAAAAATGCACAAGGTGCCACGCAGTGGGACTAAACCCTAGACCATGTGGCTGGGAAAGAACTTCGTAACACATTAGTTTTATTAATTTTCCAGCGGTATATACTTCCATACAATTCTTGACATGAAGTAGCCGAGTACTCTGAACGGTCTTTAAACAGCATATAAGTTTTATGACCACATATATTAATACATTATTACCATATATATATATATAATATATATATATATATATATATATATATAATATATATATATATATATATATATATATATATATTTGTAAAAAATGAAGTTCGAAAATGCTGCTATATTATACAATTTTTAATTTTTATATATACATTATAACATGTTTCAGTTCCTGAAATGAACCTTATCAAAAAAAGTTATATATAAAAAAAGACAGCTCATGCCGTCAAACACAAGAAATTCATTTACAATTCACAACGGAGTCAGACATCTTAAAGTTCATATATAGTTTGAAGTAAGTTCATTCATGCTATATGTTTAAAGTGTTCGATGCAGTGGCCCACGGTGGCGATACGTATTCAATATAAAAAACAGATCAAAGTGGTGGAAAGCAGTCAATACAGAAGATTGATGTTCCCGAAAGAGCGAGGAATTCATTTTTACCTTGAGCAATTGTGATGACCCATGGTGGGTGTTCGCTGGGTGATTCTGGTGAGTCTTGTGAATTGTTCGGGTTTTATAATGCCTGTCAGGTGGTCAGTCCAGCGTAGCGTGACGTCATCAACGTTTTGACCAATCGTTTCGTTAGGTGGCTTTAGTCAAGCAGAACGGGACGTCATCAAGATTCTGACCAATCGTGACCTATCGCTGTATTATAACTGCCTCTTGTCTGTATCCTGTTTTGACCAGTCGTTTCGTTAGGTGGCTTAGTCAAGCAGAACGGGACGTCATCAAGATTCTGACCAATCACGACTTATATCTGTATTAGATCTGCCCCTTTTCGTTAGGTGGCTTAGTCAAGCAGAACGGGATGTCATCAACATTCTGACCAATCGTGACCTATCGCTGTATTATAACTGCCTCTTGTCTGTATCCGGTTTTGACCAGTCGTTTCGTTAGGTGGCTTAGTCAAGCAGAACGGGACGTCATCAAGATTCTGCCCAATCACGACTTATAGCTGCATTAGGTCTGCCCCCTGTCTGTTTCTTGTTAGGTGACTAGTCAAGCAGAAAAGGACGTCATCAATATTCTGACTAATCTCTGCCCCCTGTTTGTATCCTGTCCATTCTAGCAGAACTAGACGTCATCAACGTGTTGACCAATCAGAATCGTGTCTGACCCTTAGCTGTATCGTATGTGGTCAGTCCATCAGGGTCAGATTTGCACGAAAAAATTTTTTTCCTTTTTTACTAAGGCATATTTCCGTCAGTGCGAGTGACTGTTTAAGGTAGCGGCCGTGGTGGAATTTTGCTTCTCCTTTTCGGAGGACTTATCTTTTGTTTTAATATTCCTGGCCCAGGGTGTTTAAACTTGGTCTAAATTTTTTTATGAAATACAGTTCTTTATTTTGGCGTTGTGTGCAGGTTGCGTTGTCACTGAATTTATAGAGCGGGTTAGTTGTAAATTTCGGATTTACATTTGCAGCACATCTATCTATGTGTCCGCTGACCGGTATTTTGCGGTAATCAGGGTTTCTAATTTGTGATTTATGCACCGCCATCCTGTTACGTAAGCTATTTTTTGTATGGCCTATATACTGCCTATTGCAGCCTGCGCATGTTATGACGTAAATTAAGTTTTCTGATGCGCAGGTGAAGTTTGTTCTAATGGTGAACTGGTGGCCTTGTTCCAGTATAAATTCTGATCCTTCTTTCAGGATGACACAGATTCCGCAGTTGGGCCTTCCACATTTTCTAACTGCTGGTTTTGTGGTTGATGTTGAGTGCAGTGTAGCTTGGGTTAAAATCCTTTTCAAGGATTTTGGTTGCCGTTTACTTTTAATGATGGTGTGTGTTTCGAGGATCCGGTTCATCTTTGGGTCTCCCTTTAGTAGGGCTGTGCTTTGTAGTATGGTGTTGAAGGCCTCATTGTTGAGTGGGTTGTGTGTAGAGATGTAGGGAAGGGTTTTTAATTGTTCTTTCTTTTTTGGTTTTGTTTGTCTCAGGTCTTCTATACTTAATTTAAGTACCCGTTGGATTGCACTGTCTATTAGGGGCTGTGGATAGTTTCTATTTGTGAGTGTGTTCTAAGTTCCTGGAGACGTGTGTGTCGGGTGTTTGTGTTTGATATTATGGTGCAAATCCTTCTAGCTAAACAAAAAGGGACATTCATTCTAGTGTGTCGTGGGTGGCATGAATCAAAGGGTAGGTACTGTTTAGAGTCTGTCGGTTTATAGTAGATATCTGTCTCTATTTTGTTGCCGGTTTTCTTAATGAGGATGTCTAAAAATGGTAATTCTTTTTCGTTGTGGTCCATCGTGAATTGTATATTGTCATTTATTCCATTTAATAGTATTTTAAATTCCTCAAGTTTCTCTATACCTTTGTCCCAGATGATGAAACAGTCATCGAGGTATCTTTTCCAGTTGTTATGGATATAGGTGGCGAAGGTGTTTCCATATTTCTCGAGTGTTATCCGGTATAGTATTTTCTCGAGGTATCCCATCACTAGGTTGGCAAAAGATGGTGCAGTACGCGTGCCCATCGCTGTTCCCGATCTTTGTCTGTAGAAATCATTGTCAAAAATAAAATAATTGTTCTCTAAAATGAATCTAAGTCCTTCTATTATAAGGTCTTTGTTTATGCGAGTTGGGAGTTCAAAGGGGTAGTTATTCAGCCAGAAGGTGATCGCTTCTATTCCTAGGTTGTGAGGGATGTTAGAATAAAGATTAACTACGTCGAATGATACTAGAAGGGTTTTCTCATTGACTGTTTTAGGGAGGTGGTTGAGCATATCTATATCGTCTCTTACGTAGCTTTTGATGTGTTTTAGGAAAGGTTTAAGAAGTGTGTCTAAGAAATTGCTGAGGCGGTGAGTTTCACATGCTGGCCCTGCTATTATCGGTCTTAGTTTAAGATCATTTGGTGAAGGGATTTTGATGAGTGTGTCGGTGGATGTTTTGCACGTTTCTCTAATTATTTAGCTTTTGTGTACCTTAGGGATACCATAGAACAAACTCGATTTGCATTTGAAGTTAGTGATGTATTCATACTCCTTGTTCGTGAGTCCTTCTTGGTATGTGTTGATTAATGTCCTAAGGTTATGCATTATTTTTTTCCTGATTATACTGTTGGGCCCTTTCATAATACGTTTCATCTCTTAATAGGGATAGCACTAAATTTTTATAATCGTTTGTATTCATTATTACTATCGCGTTGCCCTTATCTGCCTCCTTAATTGTTATTGTTTTGTCTTCTCTTAGTTTGATGAGGTCGTTCCATTCTCTTTTGTTGAAGTTAGGGCTGTGTTTTTGTTTCTTGATGAATTGAAACGGGAAATTAGTTATGTAGTCACAATAGCGGTCTAAGGCTTTATTCTTTCCCTTGGTGGGGGTGTAATTGCTCTTGTTTCTAGCTATTGAGTCCTCCTCTATTTGTTTGTCTTGAAATGCCTCGGTGAGTCTTAGTTTTCTGCAAAATTCCGAAATATCATCTTTCATTTCATAGTAATTAGAACGTTGTGGGGTAGGTGTAAATTTAAGTCCTTTGGAGAGTATGCTTATTTCGTTAGGTGTAAGTTCTTTGTTTGAGAGATTGATTATCTTAATTACCTGAGGTTTCTTTTGTTTGTCCTTTGCCATCGTGTGTCCCTGTTCCTGTGTGTAAGGTCTAAAAAATGGTTGGTGTAGTTATGTTCAAAGCTACTATTTATCTGTCTCATGTTGTTATAATTGTCAGAGTGAGTTTGTGGTGCTCTGTTCTGGAGTGTGTTGTTGTACCTAGTGTTCCGTCTTAGTTCATCAGGTATATTGTGTTGGTAGTTGTTTCCTCCGTAGTGCATTTGTTATATATATTTGGCATCCTTTTTGTCTCGGGAGTCAATGGAGTTGCGCCTTTTACATTTCATGTCCTAATACATTTCCTGCTGTGGCTATGTAGTCCTATCCTGGGCAAACACTCCTTCAGGCAGGTGCCGCATATGTAGCGAAGACTGTTCCTGGTAAGCTTTATATATATATATATATATATATATATATATGATTCATATAAAATACAGTGTTTATTTAAACACATTAAGAGGTTTCCATCATAGGAATCCCTTACGCTCGAAGGAACGGCTAAAGTCCAAACCACTAATTAGGGATAAATTCTTGAAGCGAATGAAAATTAATAAACATTTACCATCTATGGTAAATCTATGGTAGATTGTAAATTTTTTTATTTTTCCTTCCCTTCGAGAATTTATCCCTAACTAGTGGTTTGGAGTTTAGCTGTTCTTTCTAGCGTAAGGGATTCCTATAATGAAAACTTCTTAATGTGTTTAAATGTACACTGTATTTTATATGAATAATATGTAGTCTATTGGCTAATTTTTCTGTATTTTATACACTGTATATATGTGTGTATATATATATATATATATGTGTATATATATATATATATATTATATATATATATATATATATATATATATATATATATATATATATATATATATATATATATCTATATATATATCTATATATATATATATGATGTAGATAGGGTTAGAATCGAAGTTGTGTCGTCTTCGGTTGAATCTCCTTATTCCAGTGGTCCAGACTTTTATGCAGGTATATCTGTGCGATTTATGCATAAGGATTGAAAAATAGCCGAAAATATTTTTTCAGATAATTACATATCAAAACAGGAGATTGGAAAACATTTTAGATATTACTTATTTAACATGACATGTGTTGCATTTGCTAATAGCAGATACGAAATTGTACATGTTGCAGAAGCATGGGATATATTTCATTTAAGAAATTCTCCATACAGAGAGACAGATTGTACAAAATTTTAATTTGTGTAAACTCTTTATTTATAGTCGGTAGTCAGGAGGCCTCTAGATAGATGGATAGGAAAACATAGAACGAAGCTAGTAATGGAGAAAGAGAGGGAGAGAGAGAGGGGGAGTGAAAGAGAGTTAGAGATTGTGTAATGAGTGTACACAGATACGCATTCACCTCTCTCCGTCTCTCTCACTCTCTCTCCCTCGGTATATATATATATATATATATATATATCTGCATACACACAGAGAGGCATATATGCGTATATATATATACAAGTATATGTTAATATACACACACATATATACTTCTACATTCATGCATGCAATACACACGTATATTCAGATGCACTCAACCATCAACACGCATATGCACACAAATACATACATGCACGAAATGCATAGATACATAAAAACTCACACACGCACGCACACACACACACACACACGCACACCCAAACATACGCATATATATTTTTTCCATAAGATTTTAAAATATTCCTATGAACACAGAATAAAACCCTTTCAGATTTAGAGATTAGCAGCGTTCTTCTAGAAAATAAAATCAAAAATAATTTCACAGAACAAAGAAAGGAGAACCTGTTACCAATCCGATAACCCAGGGCTGTCCCTAAAATGCTCATTTTAATATAGAACGTCTTATTATTACTTTTAAGAGTAAAGAAGGCTTATTTCTATTCCTAAAGGAATCGTTGTTATTCGAGGACACAGTTTTAATATAATTAGCAGAAGAACCAATATAAAAGGAATCATGACCCCAAGAAATAATTTTAGCTTCATAAACTATCCTAGATTTTTAAAAGAAATTATCAAAGAAACAATTTTCTTTGTTTCTACAATTATAAATGGTATTTTCACCCTTACATGAACCGTCAACAATTGAATTATCATTAAGTGAAATTTTTTCTTAATTATTATGAAATTTTAATTACATGTACAATTGTAGAAGTAAAGAGAACATCGATAAGTTAACTAGCAGGACTCCAGTAGGTAATTGGTGCTCTATTGTACTGATACCTAATCGATGAAAAGCAAAGTTGATAAAAACGGATTATGAAGGGCCAAATCCTAGAAATCGTTTTATCTTATTCATTTCTGATTTTCTCTGGTCACCATTTAATTGATGATGGTTAGAACAGCAGTTGCAGGAATGGCATCAGTAGCTGCAGCAGTAGCGGCCGTGGCAACAGCAAAGCTGGATACATTGACAATGGCAATACTAATAACGATAGCTCTAAGTTTAATATTATACCATATTATAATATCTAATTAAATTATCCCAAATACTAAGATCGTAATGAGATTCTGTATTATATAACTATTTAGGAAAATGGTTGACAATAATATCATCTTAAGGGAATGAAACTACCACAACTTTGTGCTTATATATATATATATATATAGTTAATCCAAACATGAAAACACGAAGAGAAAACACAACGCGAGGACGTGGAAAAAATATAGTATTATTGGACGCTCAGGAAAAGAAAGAAAGAAGGAGGGTTTAACGTTTCGAGCGGAGCTCTTCGTCAGAAACATAGGAAAAGGAAAGATCCAAAGAAGGGAAGACGGAGGAAAAAAGTTGCCAACGGTACACACGCAGTCATGTATATATACATATATGTGTGTGTGTATGTATGTATATATATATATATATATATATATATATATATTATATATATATATATATACACATACATACATACATACATACATACATACATATATACATACATACATACATGCATATGCATACGTGATATAAAAGCGCATATTAAAATATATACACATGCTCATATGTACGTAAAGTATACACACATTCATACACACAGACATTCATATATGTACATTGAACCACAAAACAAATGCGAGACGTGTGTGACTGTGAAATATCTTTTAATTTCGTTGTCAGATAAAATTTTGATAAATCTGATGTAGTCTATTTCTTGGATGTACTTTGACCACAGTCTATGTGTGGTTGTCATGTGTTCTGGTAGTGGGCGGATCAAGCACATCGAGAATTTAGGGCGTGACATGTTCAATAGCGTCTATGCCCTCCCCTGGTGTTCAAAACGGCCATACATCGTCGGTACATGGAGTGCATAATACAGTTCACAAAAGCCATTGACCCCTGTTGGCACCACACCCTGAGGAAAGCTGCCTCCAATTCCGCCTTGAAAGCACCTGGTTCAACCGTCTCTGGATTTCATCCCATATGTGTTCAATTGGGTTCAAATCCAGGCTGAGAACCGGTCATGTCATGGTTCCGATGTCGTGCTGATGCAAGAAGTGGATGGTGACTCTGGCCGTGATGGAGGGAGAAATGTCATGCCGGGACATGTGGCTATGGTGAGGCGCGAAGAAGGACACAGCATGAGGTCTTAGGATCTAGTCAACGTAACGTTGTGCTATGATGTCATTCACTCTGCCTACACTAACATTTTGGTACATATGGACCTAGTTCTCTGATTCAGGCCTGTATCATCTCAAATCATTGTGGAGGCACATGGCCTAGTGGTTAGGGCAGCGGACTCGCAGTCGAGGGATCGCGGGTTCAAATCTCAGATCGGGGCGATGTGTGTGTTTATGAGCTAAACACCAAAGCTTCACGCGGCTCCGCCAGAAGGTAATGGCGAACTTCTACTGACTCTTTCGTCACAACTTTCTCTCACTCTTTCCTCTTGCATCTTGCAGCTCACCTGCGACGGAACGGCGTCCCGTCCAGGTAGGGAACCTATACGCCAAGGAAACCGGGAAACCAGCCCTTTTGAACCAGCGATGGCTCGAGAAGGAAACAAACAAAACTTCAAACCATGATACTTTGGTCACACCACGTGTCTGTGTTCATGACACATGCGTTTGTAGCGTTCACCTCTCCTACGTCACACATTCACTCTGCCATCCGAGGGAGTAACAGAGTATCAGCTCTCGTCAGAAGAGACTGTCGATCTCTATTGTTGATGCCACCAATGTCGATGCTGTAGCCGTGTCTGACGGTGAAGGGCGGTGAGGACAGGCACTCGAACAGGTCAACAGACAGACAGACAAGGGGAAAGATAGATGGATAGATAAATATATACATACATGCACTCATACATAGAGAGACAGACAGATATTAATGAGTATTAGTGTACATTTATGACACAAATTTTCAACTTTCTCTCCCTCTCCTGTATTATCAAATATCTATAAATTTAACCATCATGTAAATGTAAATCTTTTAACTCATATTAGCAAATGAAACACGTGTAATGGTGAAGAAATAATACGAAAAATATTTCCCAGTAAATTGCTGTGCTGGGCATTGGTTTATAAATTTAGGGTTAGGGTTAGGGTGACGAAAAATGAATTGAACAAGAAAAGGCGAGTGAATAACAAATCAATTTACGATTAGATTATATTTTAATATCATTCTACTTTCTAAAGTGGTGAGTTTGGAAAAATCATTTGCACGTCGAACAAAATGCTTAGGGCCATCTCGTCCGTCCTTACTTTCATAAAAATAATTCAACTTTCAAATTACAAGTCGATAAAATAAGTAGTACTAGTTGAGCACTGGAGTGGACATCATCGATTTATCCCGTCCCTCTAGAACAGTATTATTCAGCATATTAAATCCTCAACCAATTATCAAGAGCTTCAAGAATCTGTGGGCCTTTTGGTCTGTAGAACAACAATCACGTAAGTGAACAGGCTGCCAAATATCTATAAAACAAGTGAAACGAAAAGAAAATGTAACAGCTGAAATACGAAGTTTTTCAATGCGAATATTTGTAATTTTCGTAGCAGTAAATACATACGACGCTATTATTATTTGCTATTATTTTTATTGTTATTATCATTATCATTATTATTATTATTATTATTATTCTATGTTTGACTTTTGCTTTATATTTGTACAAGTTGGCTCCAAGTTTCACAAAGAGACTTCATGAGACAACAGGTTGGAAGTTCATGTTATTATGTCTAGTGTGCCATATATTTTTCTTTGTGTTGTACTAATGAATATCTAAAAAAAACCCCGAAAATTATGTTTGTTTTAAACCCTGCGATTACATAGACAGTATTTTCCGTAGGATATGAGTAGTTCCCATGAGCACTATCTTTTGAATTTTTGCCATTTTTGGGTTTCCTGGTGTCTGAGTTATTATTATTATTATTATTATTATTATTATTATTGTTATTATTATTATTGTTGTTGTTGTTGTTGTCATTATTATTATTACTATTATTATTTTTATTAGTATTACTATCATTATTATTATTATTCAAATTATTAATTTTAATACATTTAATCTGTTGCTGTCGCTTTGTTTTATATAAGTTGTTCCTTGAAGTACCCAGGGCCCTCAAGAAGCAGAAAATGTGTTGCTTTACTCTGGAAGTTCTTTATGGTAGTAATTTTTTATTTCACAGAATGGAAACCAAGTACTCATAATTAAGCTCTCTTAGAAGCTTGCTGTAATATTTCCGACTTTTAAAAGACATCTGAGAATATCTGATTATTATGGTCTCCATATATTTAGCCATAATATTTCCGAACGCCCGACTAATATCACAAAAGCTTTGATGGTCACAGGTACACCTGTTTTACTATTTACCTTTTTATTTTATTATTTTTTTATGTCACATCTCTGAGATTTTGGATTTCAATGTTCATTGATTCACTTATCCCATCATATCATTTTTACAAAAGCCTTACGAACTGGTGAGGCTGTCATATGTGCATGCATCATGGTTTACGAATGTGCTGATTTTTAGTGGGGTGACGGAGCAGGGAAACATTACTGTTTCTATTATTATTATTGTTATTATTATTATTATTATTATTATTATTATTATTATTATTATTATTATTATTATTATTATTATTATTATTATTATTGTTGTTGTTGTTATCATTATTATTATTATTATTATTATTGTTATTATTATCATTTATAATTTCCTTTCATTATAATTTTATTTCAGCTGCCTTAGTACCAGGCATCCTCCCGAGGACAAGATTAGCAAAGACACTTTTGTTTCGCTATGCGTGCTAAAATTATCACCACATTTATTCCACTTAAGATAGAGAGGGCTTTCTATAGTATATGGACTGTACCTATCAAGTTTATCTTTTGTAGTTCACATTATTATTATTATTATATGTTTGACTTTTGCTTTATATTTGTACAAGTTGGCTCCAAGTCTCACCCGGAGACCTTAACAGACAACAGGTTGGAAGGCCACGTTGTTGTTATGCCTAGTGTGCCATATATTTGGTTGTTTTTTGTGTTGTACTGGTGGATGTCTAAAAAAAATGTTTGTTTTAAACCTTGAGATTACATAGAAAGTATTTTGCGTAGGATATGAGCAGTTCCCATGAGCACTATCTTTTGAATTTCTGCTATTTTGGGGTTTCCTGGTATCTGAGTTAGGTAGCAATCAGCCCCTTTTGCTATCATTCCCAGGGCACCTATGACAACAGGTATTGTTTTAGTCTTCAGGTTCCACATTTTGCTGATTTCTATTTCAAGATCTTTATATTTGCTGAGTTTTTGATAGGTCTTGACAGATACGTTTATATCGATTGGGACAGTCATATCAATGAGAAGGAATGTTCTTTGTTTGAAGTCTTTCAATATGATGTCTGGCCTATTTGCATCTATCTTTCTGTCAGTTTTCAAGCACTGGGGGTGGTTTGTGTTCCCACCATTTTTTTTCATGGGGCAAATCCAGGTTTTTGCAGATTACCCAGTGAATATATTGTGCAGCTCTATGATGCCTGTTGAGATACTCTGTAGGCGCTAGAATACTGCACTTGGAGACCACATGATCGATGGCTTCATTTTGTTGCTGGCATACACGACGCGTTGGGCTACTGCCAATTTTTAATATGTTGGCCTGGTAGTTTCTTGTTGGTAGGCATTAATCTTGAGCTGCTATGATAAACCCCTCTGTTTCAGATTTTAAGCCAGAGGCCATTAGCCATTGATGGGTCAGGGCTTTGTCAACATCTGCATTATTCGCTCTCTTTGGGTATTTGCCATAGAGAGGTTTTTCTTGCCATTTATCATTCAGAATATCTAAGGCCGCAGATTTAGCACCGGTTTTCATGCGCTTAGCTTTTTCTATGCCTGTTTCTTGTATGTCTCTCTCTAAATCCGAAATTTGTTGTATTCGGAATTCACTTAGATAATCCTTTGCCTGTTTTGTTACTGAGTATGATGTTTTCTTGTTTTCATGTTTTGAGACAAGTTTTAACATCCAGTCCTCAGAGTTTTTCAGGTAGGTGTCTAGGCCAATTGTAGCAATCTTCATTGTTATTGCCAGTTGTAAAAGTCCACGGCCTCCCTCTTTTCTTGGCAGATAAAGTCGTTCTGTATCTGCCTTAGGGTGGTGCATTCTATGCATTGTCAACAGTTTTCGTATTTTTCTGTCAAGATTACATATTTCAGTAATTGACCAGTTAACGATATTGAAACTGTAAGTCACGACTGGTATAGCTAATGCATTGATCGCTTCAATCCTGTTTCTCGCATTCAGCTGTCTTGAGTATTGCTCTTACTCTGCGATAACATTCTCTCCTGATCCATTCCTTCAACTCTGAATGCCTTATTCCGTCTCCTTCAACTACCCCTAGATACTTGGAGTTCTCCGCTGGGTCTAATTCTTTTATGACATTCTGCTGGTCAAGGTAAACGTTAGATGTTTCTGTCATTTTTCCTTTGATAAAGGTAGCTTTTGCACACTTATCGAGGCCAAATTGCATTCTGATGTCATCACTGAATTGTTTGACAATCGCTAGTAAGCCCTTGAGTTGTTAGTCATTTTTTGCAAAGAGCTTTAAATCATCCATGTAAATGAGATGATTTATATTTTTATTAAACATTTTATATCGGTGCTGCGCGTCATTGAGCAGTTTTGAGAGAGGTATTAAGGCTAAACAAAAGAGGAGTGGTGATAGTGAGTCACCTTGGAAAATTCCACTCAATTTTTACATCACCAGCATTTAGGGATTCATTGTCACTGTTCAAAGTTAGTGTGGTTCTCCATGATCTCATACCTACAGACAAAAGGTTTCGCAGAGTAGGTGCTATCTTATACATTTCTAGGCATTTCTTAATCCAGCTATGTGGTAGGCTATCAAAAGCCTTTTTATAGTCTATCCAGGCTATTGATAAGTTTTTGTGTCGTTTGTGACCATCTTCTAAGATCATCTTATTGGTGAGTAGTTGATCTTTACAACCGTAGGATCCACGTTTACATCTTTTCTGTTCATTAGGGAATATGCTGCTGTCTGTCAAAAAACTATAGGTATATTCCGTCAGGACAGATGTTAGTGTTTTATACGTAGTTGTTAAGCAGGTTATGGGTCTATAGTTTTTTGGTTCATTTGTTTCTTCACTTTTTGGAGGCAGGAATGTTAACCCATTAACTAGCCAAGGAGGCATCCTACTAGGGTGTTGCAAAACATCATTGTAAAGTTCTGTTAGCAGTTCATGGCTCTCTGGGAAGGCATTCAACCAGAAGTTAGGGATTTTATCCTTTCCTGGAGACTTCCATTTGCTTGACCTCCTGAGAGCAGATCTTATATCTTCTACCTTGACACCCTCCCACTTTTGCTCTTCTAACGAGTCCAGTTCTTTAGATATTCTATCAATCCAGGGGGCCTTTTCGCTGTATGTTTTTTCTTCTGCCCAAATTTTATTCCAAAATCCCTGCACTTCTTCTTTTGATGGTACAGACTTTACAGTAACTGGAGTTTTTCCTATCTTCCTGTAAAAATTTTTGGGGTTATTTTTGAATCTAACACGCTTTTCATACCTAGCTATGCGGGCAGCTTTAGCAGATACCTTTTGCTTGATGGTTTCTAGGGTGGCATCAATATCAAGTATAATTTCCATATTATATTTTTTCATTAGTTTTTGGGTTTTTGTAGGTTTGGAAGTCTTATGAACCGTAAGGTTTTTCAAATATTCAATGTCAGATCTAAATAGTTTAATTTGTTGTTGCAAACGCTCTTGCCAAGAAGGCTTTTTGTGGAAATGTTGCCGCTTTCTAATCTTTACACCACATAGGATCGTTGAGATTTTCACGGATGCATAGTATAGGTGGTTGAGATCTGTGATATCAACATCATTAGCTGAAATTATGTCCTTAAATGCAAGCCGGGTTTTATCAATTATTTTCATGTTTTGGTTAGAGTTGCGGATTTTAGGGAGTGTATCACATTCATCCATACTGGTTTCTTTAATTTTCAGCCATTCAATCATGATTTGACTTTTTAGCTCATATAGTTCTGTCGGGTCAATATTTGTGTGACTTTCTTCATCTATCTGATGTTCATCTGTCTTAGTGTTTATTTTGGTTCAGGGAGTATTTCACTTTGGCTATCACTTATACTAACTCTTTCAATCCTTACTTCGTTTTTATCAGCTCTGGGCTGGTCTATAATTATTTCCTCTGTATTATCTTCTCTAGCTGCAGCTTCGTTCATTCTATCCGTTACTGCTTGTCTAATTTGATCAATCTCTACTTCAGTCAGAAATTTTTTAATAATGTTTCTTCTGACGTTGGCAAGTTTGTTACTGTCTAAGTAGGGTCTTGCTTCAGGGTGTTTCTGTCTCCAGTTTATGTAGGTTTGTATAGTGTTCGATTTATCTGTGGGGAAATATATGGCATGGTAGAAGGCCGCAAGAACTTCTTTATTATCTTCCCTAGTGCATTTTTCCTTCTTTTTCTTTTGAGTGTTTGGTGACGAGCATGGATGGCCATCTGTTGGGATATTCCAGTTGTGGGGTACGTCCAGCTCCTGTGTGTCGAGAAGATTTGATCCAGTAGCTGATTTTTCAATCAGACTTTGGTTCAATTTTCGGGTACGTGGTCTTTTGTAATCCGCTCGCCGACCATCGCGGTTTTTAGTTTGTTTTGTTGACATTGAAGCATGACGAACTTCGACTCTTACATTAAGAGACGGATCTGTCAGTTTAGGATTCTCTGCACGTAAACATTGTTCGTAGCGCAGCTTCTTAAGACTAGCAGATCTGTATTCGTCGTGTATTTTTTTTGTTGATAGATTTATCTCCGGGCATAGTTTTCCCGTTTTTTTTCGTTTTTTTTTAAAAACTTATGAAAGGTTCACTCTGCCTGTATTAGTTCGAAACAATGAGAATAAAATACGCGAAAAAAAAAAGAAAAATTATCATTACCACTATCATCACCGTCATCATCATCATCAATGTTAGTTTCTTATGTGTAGTCACAGCGGTAGCTTATTATTATTATTATTATTATTATTATTATCATTATTATTATTATTTATTATTATTATTATTATTATTATTATTATTATTATTATTATTATCACTATCACCATCGCCTCGGTAAAGAGGTCATGTTCTATAGGTCTATAAATAGATTCAGCAGATGGTGGACTGGTCAGCCAAATAGACAAAGGACATTTTGGGTCAGGGAAGGTCAAACCTGTTTACAAGCAACAGCGTTATCTTGACAAGCAATTCAGCTTGTTATATTTGTAATTAATGGTAGGAAGAGAAAAAAAACTATATATATATATATGTATATACCCATACACATATGTATATGTATATTCACACACGCATATTTTCTGATAGTCACGTCGATGATTTTTTAAATTTCTGAGTTCAATTGTGTTGTTGCAATAAAAGTTACGTGTTTACGTGTTTGGGTAATATATTAAAGTTTTTAAGTATACTTGAGAGGTCCATTTGGAAAAAGCAATAAGATTTTTGCAATGGGAAGAATGTTTACATTTTCGAATGCTCAGAAAAAAAAATGCTCAGAAAAAGAAAATGCTCAGAAATCTTTCTTTTCTTTTTTGTAGTTGTGAAGTGTATATATATTGGCAGGTGCTTACTTCCATAGTTTTTTTATCGTGCATTTAATTGTGTTGTTACAATAAAAGGCAAAGAAGGGACGACAAACTGTTCACACAAAATTGGAGATATTTATGATTCTAAACTTTTTTAGGTGTTCGCTTGTATGTCCAAAGCTGTAGATATGTAAGTTCCTTATTTGAGGGAAATTCAAATTACTCACAGAAAACAGAAGATCTTCCAGTTTTTTACAGATGTTCTTTTCAGTTGTCCCGCTAGGTTGGTCAGAGCAGCGAAAAACACGTCCAGCTTCTATCACGTACAGCCGCCTTCCTCTATCACGTCCAGCCGCCTTCCTTATTATTATTATTATTATTATTATTATTATTATTATTATTATTATTATATTATTATTATTATTATTATTATTATTATTATTATTATTATTATATTATTATTATTATTATATCGTCGAGAGCCACTAAGGGACATGCTCAACTTGTTAAGGTCAAACAACTGTCAAGCAAATGTGTGGTATTGAGCAAAATATTTGCTGTAGCCTATCTTTTATACCAAGACAAAACATTGTAAATAACACTTCCAATTAGTTAAGATCAGAAGCCACGAGAGCCACTGCTTGGTACTACATCAGGCCATTTATTATTATCATTATTATTATTATTATTATTATTATTATTATTATTATTATTATTATTATTATTATTATTATTGTTGTTGTTGTTGTTGTTGTTGTTGTTGCCCAGAAGAAGATTGATTTAAAATTTTGGAACAAGGCTAATGATTTCTGGGTAGGGAGTGAGACGAAGAATGATAATAATAATAATAATAATAATAATAATAATAATAATATAATAATGATAATAATAATAATAATAATAATAATAATAAAATAATAATAATAATAATAATAATAATAATAGTAATAATAATAATAAATAATAAACAATAGAGGCAACTCGGTTAAATGTAAATTTAATATCTACATAGAATTAAACAAATTATGAAAATGAATACAAATCCTTGCTATTATGTTAACTGGCGAATGTCCAAATTTGGCCAAATTTGTTTGTCTTCGAAATTTACTTTTGCTTGCAATAGTCATCTCTTTTGTTCAAACTTTCGCATCTCCAGCTACTTCAGAAGCCAACATGTAAGAAAGTGTGAAAGTCTAGTACAACAGTTATGTTATGGAAAGGTGAAACTACTTCTCCGTTTTCTGAAAAAGGATCGTTTTTGGACTTACGACACTTTTGCATGATAGCAACGAAATGTATATGAATTGGAAGGGTCGATAATTATATTTACCGTTAGGATAGAAGATGGTCTTATAACAAAGAAGCCTCCAACGCTTATACCACTTGGGGTTGTGTTTAATCTATCGAGAAATAATGTCAACTGTAAATAGAGGTATGAAAGAATTTAGCAAAAATACTTTTAATATCACCTGATGGTATTTTATACCAGGTCATAATAAGTATTTCCTTGGAATGTTCTTTGTGATAGAAATTTGCTTCATGAAACACTGCAGGATAGTTATTCAAGAATACAGAAAGGAATAAATTATTTACTAGGAACAAGTCTGTTAGCTTTAAATTTCATATTTGTATAAATTTTACAATATATATTAACGGTTGTCTGCTTCAAACGCTTCAATGGCATGCTCACTTTTCATATTTTGTCTAAAGGTGAAATTTAAAAAAAATGTTTTTGTAAAGAATGTTAAATTTTGCGTATAAGAGAGCTTTTTAATAGTAACTTTATAGGAAGAAAGTACATTGCCTTAATTTTGTTATACAGTGGTCAGGATTAGTACATCCTTTAAGCATTTCTATTATATCATTAGTTTTTGAAAACAGACAGCAAATATATTAATGATATATATATATAAAAGAAAGCATATTATTAAAATATAAAGCAATATAATACATTGATATTACAAAATTTTATATATACTCATTAACACCAACAATACTAAATTGAGTCTTTATGTAGAGGCTTATAATGTTAAAAAATGCAGCTCAAATATCTTTCATATTACATCTTTCTTTATGAAACAATATAATCTTATATTTGCGGAAACTAGTAGGTGGACAAGATTTTTGTACTAGGGACAACTTTAATAATTGATCCCAATAAATGCTACTTTGCGCTGAACAACAAGCTCATTTTATGTTTCATTAACTTTTTTGAATCGCATTTCTTATTATCAGTCCACTGAAGGACAAGGGCTCAGTATATTATCTCCGCCGAACACGGTCCAATATGGAAGCCATGGATTTGAGCTTGGATCATACTGGTATGATGAGCCTACTTGCCACTCTGGTTCCACATGGCTTGTCATAGAGGAGCAGTTTTTTTACTCTTACCCAGGAATAGGGAAGTCGATTACATCAATCTCAGTCCTCGACTGGTACTTAATTTATAGATTCCGAAAGGATGAAAGCAATATCGACCTCAAGGTACTTGAACTCAGAAGGTAAGGACGAACGAAATACCGCTAAGCATTTCGCCCGGCGTGTTGACGATCTTCCAGCTCGTCTTAAACGACCGAAATCAGGATATGTTTGTTTCACTTCTCCCCGACTAAATTACTGAAATATATAAATTGGTATCAAATAGGAACTAAAGTAAAATAAGACTAAAAATCACCCAACCAAGTATCAGAAACATTAAAGCTACATTTTCTGCAGTTCTACCATATTTTAAGTGTGATTGCAACATCTAAAGAATGAAGCTCTTCATAAAAGTACTCGCTTCTGTAACAAAACGGGACACCAAAGTATACTCATTAGTGTATTCAGTATATTACAATTGTGTTTAAGACATTTTTCTCGAGTACAGTTTTCCTTTACGCGATATGTATTTATATAAATTTACATAAATGCATATACGTGGTCTGATGATTAATTATCAGCACTGTTGCCATAGTAAAGAAGCTAAAGCACACAGAGTGAAGCCGCATGGCAAAGATAGATCGTCAACTCTGTTCTGATGTTAAAACTAAGTTTTAACATTCTAGCTCACTTCCTCTGTTGAAAGCAGTGCTTGGAAGGAAGGTGTGTAGCGTGTGATCGTCGCATTGAAGATGACAGAGAAAGCTGAGCGCAGATTCCACATCAAATTTGTCAAAAGCTTGGCGATACCTGCTCAGAGACCTACGCAATGTTTCCATAAAATCTTCATCGTTCTCGACAGAGTTAAGGATATCTTGTGAAACTGAACCCCGACCTTTCTTTGGTTTGCTGAAAGCAGTTTTGGCACAAACTTGGAAGACAGAGGTTTCTCATAACCAAATCGTCAGTGATAATGGACTGAACTGAACTGTAACTAATCTGCACATCCTCTGGTAACACACGATTTGTGATTCGACAGCTTTCCTTCAAAGTTGCACGCACATCAGCGATGTCTTTCTCAGCTCTGCTGGTTGCGGGTCTCCTACAAGTTTCATTAAAAACGATATTTTTTCGGCCATCTTCGAAATGTCTGAACCACTCGTACACTTGTATGCGGCTCATACATGCACTTTCTGCAATTTGTGCCTCTGAACAGGTATCGCTATGGCAACGTTCTCTGTCATGGTCAATGTGCCGATCACACGTTACACACTCTCCTTCCAAGCACTGCTGCAAACAGTGGGAGCGAACTAGAATGTTAAAATTTGGTGCACATGTACAACCGCTTCGTTACTATGGCAACTGTTCTGATACTTATTGATCAGATCTCACATTTTTTCTGTCTTTTCATGAGATTAACCATTGCCTCGTTTTGCAAGAAATCTATATATATAAAACTGTAGTTGTGTGAGTGTCTGTCTCCTACGATTTAGATTCCTAACTCCTCCCACATTTTGCGGTGCAGTTTAACCAAATTCGGGTATCTTATAGTCGTGATTAATATCGAGCCCGTCTGGCTATTAACGCGCGTCTACGACGAGTCTACGATTTTAAAAATAATTTAACATCATTTTTTATTCCATTTTAATGCATAATTTTTCGTGTGTCGATGGCGGCGGAGTTGGCGTCCACGCTCAAACACCTGCACCTGTGTTTGCTTCTCCCCCTTCTTCCCTCCCTCGTGAAGCTGTGGGGAAGGGAGTTTAAGGAAATCAACGTCGTAATGCGTTGTCAAGGAGACCAGCGTTCTTTTAGAACAACGACTTGAAGACACCAAAACAGAAATGGCTAAGAAAGTCCGAATTGGCATCTATAAAGGAAGTAACTCTCTAAAAATGCTTATATAGTTATTTCCCTTACAAACCCGAGCAACGCCGGGCGATACTGCTAGTATATAAATAACATCAAAATGCATATTTCTTTAATTTTATAGCTCTGTACATATTATCTTACAATTTAATTTCCCATATTTTACTCAATCAGATTGAAAATCATTGAATATATACCTTCATTCTGGTTTCAGTTGACAAACCTTTAAAATTCATGGCGTACAGATCTTCGACGATATCATGGATCTATGATATCAAAATAAGGTGAGACATTTAGGTTAATAGATATGTCATGGCTTACTAAAAAGTATTACATATTGTAACAATGAAACAATGTGTATTGAAGCCTTATTAAACACAACGTAAGGAAATATTCCATGAGATAATCGAGAGATAATTTTCACCTAACATCAATGTTTATAATTTGGACATTAAATGCCATCTCAAATCGTGGAATTCGTATCACCGGTTTACTTGCCCAGTTTACATGGCGTATAAGAGACCGAGATCACTACATTTTTCTTTGGACAAGAAACGATGACGATGATTGGGAATGTGAATGTGATGATGATGATTATGATGATGATGATGACGACGACAATGATGAAGATACCTCAACATTGGGCTGCGTCATCGGATCTTCTGTTGTCATACTTATAACATCTCATTAACGTATATATATATATATATATATATATATGCGTGTGTGTGTGTTTGTGTGTGTGTGTGTGTGTGTTGTGTGTGTGTGTGTGTGTGTGTGTGTGTATCAAAACAGTTTGATTCAAATTTCTATAGTAATTTAAGTTTCAGAGCGTGTTGCTAATTCTCAGCTCTAATTTATAATGCCAGAGAATTAACATCTAACTTTGAAATTGGAAGTAATAAAGGAATTTGACTCAAAATGTTTTGATCCATACTTATCGCTCCCAATAACTGTGTTGAGTGTCCTTCCTTCGTTCTTCCACTTACTCGCGTATATATATAAGTTCAGTAAAATTTAGATTCAGTTGAATGTGGTACTTAAGTTAAAGGCGCCAGAATTTAGTAGGGTATTATTCATATAATTCAAAATGCGGTGATTACAATCAAAATAAGCAACTTATATATATATATATATATATGTATATATATATATATATATATATATAAATATATGTACAGCTTCGCAACCAGATGGTGTATAAAATGAATGCAAGAGCTCCTATCTATAATAGCTCTAATACCTTTCATAAACCCTGTCGCTTTTAAAAGTGTGGGCTCTACCCGTAATAGGATTCGTGTTTTCATATAGCGATAGATCAGTCGCACATTCAGAGTAAGATCCTTGATCCTGAGTTCACATCCTTCGTATACTGCAAAAGATTCTGCATTGATTTCATTCGCATTGCTGTTACCGTTGTTGCTGAACGCTGCTACTGCCACACGCTTCTACTGCCGCACGCTGTTGCTGCTGCACGCTGCTTCTATTGTTGAGACTGAGGCGTTGCTCTAAGTTGGGGTGCTCCTTACCTAATGTTTTAAGGCAGAAATCTATGAAGTGGCTTATTACATCACATAAGTGGCATCCTTACTTCTTACCCTCAATCACACCTCTGCTCCTCTGAGCAAATAGATTATTTCTGGGATCTTTTCCACCTCCTATCCCGGGTTGGACACCCGATGGAAGATATCTACTGTAATCCAAACCAATCCACCACCACCATTATCACCGTCGTCATCAGAGAAGGTACTAGTCGAATTCATCGTCCCCCAGTGCTTAACTGGTACTTATTTCCTTGAATCTAAACTTATGAAAGGCAAAATCAACTGCGGGGGAATTTGAACGCAGAACGTAAAGACGGACTTATGACGCTAATTTTTTTGTGCGTAGTGCTAACAATCTTTTAAGTTCTCTGCCTTAATCATAATCAATTTTATGCTTTCTATTACAGGTGCTAGGTCTGAAATTTCGGCTACGGAAACTTGTTGTTTACATCGACCCAACCCCCGATTGGTACTTATTTTATTATCTTCGCAAGAATGAAAGGTGAAGTCGACCTCGACGTAATTTGAAATCACAACGCAAAAACGACCAAAATACCGGTGTTCTAAGAATACACGCACCTTGTCGCTTTAATGGTAACAATCCTTTCTCATATTGTCACAAAGAACTGAAGATTTGTGGAGTGGGTGTCAATCGATTACATCGACACCAGTACTCGACTGATACTTATTTAATAAAACCCGAAATAATAAAAGGTAAAGTCGCTCTCGGCTGAATTTGAGCTCAGAACATGAAAACGGACAAAATACTGCTAAGCATTTTCTCAGGCCCGCTACCAATTCTGCAAGGGCACCGAGTTAATAATAATAACAAGGGAAAAGCTTCACTTATTGGCCCACGACATTCACCATACATACATGGGTTGTTACGAAAATACTATGTATTGGAAATCGTTTCACTTCATGCAAAATTATGTTATTCAATATTAGCCAATCATCAACGAATGATGCTTTTTCATATGATACTGGTAGCTTGCTAAACACATAAAATACACTAAATAAAACATTTCACCATGTATAATAATTTTATGTTATCAGCATTAATTCTTCATGTGGTACTTTGCAGTCTTGCTTAAAAAGAACTCCTAGTTAATAACCGGATGCTGAATACTGATAGGATGTACATTAAGTATTAAAATCAGTTACTATTTAACCAGGCCATATCTGGCTCAATATAGTACAGGTGGTATGATGCTATGATGAAACTGGCCAGATCCGATTTCTCACAACTACCCTACAAAATCATCCTAAAAGTAAACACTCAAATCACCGAAATCTCGATGACTAATTCAAAGCAATTTGAATATATAAGAATTACATTTAACAGAGTAATCTGAATGCGGAATGTTTAGAAAAGTTTAGCACTTCGCTGTGAGAAAAACTTTTTGCATAGCTGCTTTATTATTTATCAACTTATGATGGATTAAATTAATTTGGATCATTATCTAAACAGATGCATTCTTTTATTAACTTTATATTTGGTTATTTGCAAATAAGTTTAAAATGTTATAATACTTGCATTTTGATGAAGCTTCATTCCTCTGTAAAGCACCCATCCGGCTATCAGGGAAAGTATTATCGGTAAAATACATACAATTAGCAGCTCATTACTTTTCAAGAAATCATTCACAAATCCATAAAATAAGGTACACAATCCTAGTATCATGTTCATTATCAATGATGACGTGTTATGTTGCAATGCTTTATCTGTCTCATCCAATAAACTACACATTTCTTCATGTTTTGTGCAATAATACATGATCATTTCGTTTCTCTGCATCCACTCATTGCTGAATTGCTTACTGGCGTCTGCATTTAAAACGTCCCGATATTTCTCCCTCAGAACACCAAATTCTATAATTAAATGTTCTACTATAACCCAACACAAGTTAAGTTGGGGCAAAATTTGCAGAATAACGAACGTAAATATAATCCAGCCTAACAAAAGAGGCACAAAAATATAAACACTATTAGAGGGAATAGGATAATAAAATAATTCAAAAATACTAAGTTGATTGTAGGACAATATTGGTAACACAACCGTTAGACATGGGTATAAAATAAACGCTAATATAAGTTGAAAGATGATTCTAACTTGGTCAATTTTCAACAGAATGTCGCGCTTAAAATCACAATTATCACATACACACACAAGTGTACTATTTCTAAATGCTTCCTTTAGCATTTCATAGGTTCCAGATTTATATAGTATGATGATAGAGTATAAAAAATAACAAAATTTCCATTCTACCAGCATACAGATAGTCAATGGACTTGAAGATTTTTTACAGATCATTATCCAGAAGGCACACACCGAAAATCTGAAACAATCAAAGATAGCCAAAAAGAAGAACATGCAATGCAAAATGTATTTCAATCTTTCCTTGTAATTTGACGACGAAAAGGTAGATAAGGAAACCTTCTGATGGAAAATAAAGAATTTCTCCCGTAATACAATTCCATTTTTCAGTTTACTTCGTTTAATGATTTCTTCTCTCACTGCACTGAATTTCTTGTGATTTTCTGTCATTTTTGTTGAATCTGCAAAAATATATGTGTTAATCACTATGTAGTAGAGTGATAAATAAGTTACGCATTTTGTTGTTTGAATGTAATAATGATTATGTTGTCGCTAATTTGTTCATGAACAACATTGAACATCCTAAATCATAGCAAATACTATTTATTCATAGAACGATGTATTTACCAAAGCCATGTTATATAAAATGCTTTGGTTATCGATCCCCCTAGATTTTCTCCTTCTTTATTCATCGCTTAACCCTAACAACCCCAAGAAAGTAACCTGCAAGATAAAAATAATACTATGAATAGATATGGATTAAGCGACGGAACGTATCCATATGAACCGAAAACCGCAAGCATGAACATTAAAGTTCACATCAAATTTAATAACGAACCCCACAGTCAGGCTCCTTTGCTCCTCCAAGTATATCTCAGACATTCTGGGGAAGCTGCTGATGATGTTGGTAATATCTGCCACACTGTTATAATATAAGCGGCATTTTCCTACCACAAGTTAGACATTTGGTAATATATATATATATATATATATACACACACACACACACACATATATATATATTCAGTAAAAATGTTGATTCAGTACTTAAGTTAAAGGCACCAGAATTAAGTATGGTATTATCAATATAATTCAAAATGGGTGTGATTATAATCAAAATAAGCAACAAGGATATCAGCGGTAATGCAGTATGATCGTTTCATGCGACTCCATTTAATTAAACAATGCAACTATTACATCAGTTTTAAAATGTAGAGCAATCTTCAGCTGCATATAAATATAGAATTTTGGTAAATTTAAAAGATTCATTTTCATAGTTATTCCATCCACCAACATCACAAAGAGGGTAAGTAGGTAGACAGAGAAACAAGTTTCATCAACAAAAACATGGTAGTAATTAATATTTTTTCATGGAGACACTGCTTATCATTGATTTTACTTTGCTATCATTCAAGCATCCTTTCTCATAAACTGAGTGTATGTTACGATTCGCTTCGGCTGCAGAGTTTCCATTTTTGTACTCATAAAGCATTATGTGCTTCAAATTGTCTTTGGATACTTCCATGTTAGAAAAGGGTTTTAATCAAAGAAACTTTAATTCTATTATTCTAATATTAATAATATTCAATTAGTTTAAATGTACACAAATGCATAAAAATAATTCTAAATTCCTTTACACACTCTAAAATACTATTAAATCTTTCATTCAATTAAAAAAAAAGGTAAAATCGGACAGAACTTATGGGATAACTTGGTATATATATATATATATATATATATATATATATATATATATATATATATATATATATATATATTTAAACATTTAAATTTCGTTTAGAAAACAGAATTCGCTTTCTGCTAACGATATTGTTCTTCTGTTACTACAAATCACTTAAATGACTGGACGTTGTTTGAAATCGTTCAGGTTGTAATTATAATAAATTGAGAATCTTCAGCATTTTAAAAACAAACAGAGGATGTAAGTAATGAAGTATATGAACCAAAGTGTAAAGAAAAATACTATATAATCATAAACGTACTATATTAGTATATCAATTCTTTTTGCAAGATTTCTGATGTGAAATCGTGTGTTGAAACAGATATTGTTGTATTTCAGGGTGGTCATTTTAGATCTTTATTATATAATAAATAAAATGACCAACCCTAAATGCAACAATATATTAGTATAGTTCTTTATATACAAATAACATATAGAGAAACAAATATGTATGCCATATTTAATGTGTTTTTATGTACAACCATAAATACATATACATATATATATATACATGTGTGTGTTTGTGTGTGTGTATTGAATATAATTACATACACACACTTGTAAGGTTTTAAAGGAATATTAGATACAGCTGATTCCGGAAATGTTTCAAAAATCACAAATTGTTCTATATGCGAATGTGTACCTCCCATACGTAATTTTTATTGCAGTCGGTTATTTTCTCTACCGTAAATTCTCACTTTCTCTTCAGTTGTAGTGTTACCGTAATTGTTTGCATTGGATACACTAATCCGTTTCGAAATAGGAACGGTAATTTTATAGTACTTTATAATATATTGTTTGATTGCTTTAAATATTACGGGCAATTTACAAAGAGTGTTTGCTCTTGGGTATATCCTTCTGAAAACTGAATGACTTCTAATATGCTTTCCATGCTCTGATTCATGGTGGATGTCCAACAATGGTGAAAACTGGACGTGTGTATGCGTGTGTGTGTGTGTGTGTGTGTGTGTGTGTGTGTGTGTGTGTGTATGCGTGTCTGTGTTTGAATGTAAATCGAGATTGTCGGCTAGCTCGGTAGTTATAATACAATATATATATATATATATATATAATATATATATATATATATATATATACAGGGAGAGAGAGAAGAGAGAGAGAGAGAGACAGAGAGACATACAGACAGACAAGTAGGTAAGTAGGAGAAAAATGCAAATTGATACCACGTATTAGATTAAAATTCAAAGACAGAAAAATCTAGATAGAATGATTCGCTTCAGTTTATATACCTTTGTTGATTCCGTAATAGTTTTCATCCATCTGAAAAATATCTAGGAAGTATTTTATATTATATATCTTCCTACAGTCTTCTTCATTGTGAAAAGAAGCATTAAAATATGACTTGCTTAGATACGTAAATATATTTATTAACATATACATATTGACGCACGTGTATATAATTATATGCTCGTGTGTGCACAAAAAATTACACATGCATTTACATTCAAACATGACAAGCTTGTGTGTATATATATATACATATATATGTGTGTATGTATGTACATATATATGTATGTAAATATATATATATGTTTGTATACATGCATGTATGTGAGTGAATGCTTATATGGCTTATATGCAAAGTTGATTATACTGATTGGAAATCAATCAAGTTTATACATAGGAATATTTACTGATGGTGGGACATTTTTACTAATGAGTGTGTATGTGTTTTGGACTTATCTATAATATAAGGGCTGATCTTGTGTGCGTAAGTATTTATATGCACATCTATATATTGTAATAACATGTTTCTTTGAAAGCTACTGAAGCAAATGTTATAGACATAATACAAGCCCGCTTAACAAATATTTTGTAACAGCAATTTCAACAAATCGAAACCTACAGTGTAAACTGTTGTGCTTGATGTATATATATATATATATACACACACATATATATACATATATATATATATGTATGTATGTATGTATGTATGTATGTATGTATGTGTGTATATATATATATATAATATATATAGGAAACAAGCAACAAGAATGGATTAAAATCTCGGTACGATCGTTTCGTACGAGGACATCTTTAATAAGCTACAAAAAATGCAGTGAAAACAGATGGCTCGTACTCGTCAGCCGAAAAAACATCAGACAATTCCCAAACATCAAAAGGGGTAGATACAAAAGAGGTTGTAAGATTAGCTGCATTGAAGAAAGTTCGATTCGTGGAGATCCGATGAAAGGTTTTAAACCTATAGAATTTATGCATGTCTACATATAGCTCATATTGAATATTTGATCAAGTTGTGTGAAGAAATTTTCGGATACAGTCATGCAAAATTTCTGAAAATCCGAGTAAGAGGCAAAGTGACTGCCATATCATGTAGAGGAAAGTCTGAGTAAAAGCAAAGTGACTGTCATATCGTGTAGAGGAACAGATTGTTATTAAAACTTAGAAGAATCGCAGATAAGTTCGATTTTTTGGAGATCCGATGAAAAAGTCTTGAACTTACAAAAAATGTGTATGTCCTTATAGTTCATAATCCAGCTTTGTGAAGAGATTTCGGGTACAATCATGCAAAAAATATCAGGGAATCCGAATGAGAAGCAAAATGACAGTCTTATATTGTAGCGGTTCAGGTTGTTAATGAATTTATCAAGAATCACAGAAAGAGGAGGAAGGAGGTAGAAATTTAATCAGTTACTGCTATTTAAACTGTCAAAGAGAAAGGAAAGGGGAAGCTAAGGGGATGGGCACAAGTTGATACTAACAGAAAAGTCTAAGTTTGTTTAGAACAAAATTCGAACTGAGGTCAACAATTTATTTCTTTATTTATAAATGTTACTATTAATAGATTGTCAGGTTACAAAAAGGTCATTAGAAAGGAAAGAAAAATGGGGTTGTTTTTAAATGAAATTAAACAATTATATTATTATTATACTATACTATAATACACTACACTATATTATATTATATTATTTTGATATATTATATCACATCACAATACACTACGATAGGTCTGGAATTAGCAGAATTAATTTTTAGTGTAAAAGAAATTAAGAGATTTAACTAACTAATATTTGTAATGGGTTAAAAAATAGACTAAGAAATGGAGATAAAAATAGAGCAAAATTTAATTTATTAATAATATGGTCCAAAAGAAATAAATCAAATAATTTAAGTCAATAAGTATTAAATAGTACCATCAGAGAGAGAAAAAATTATAATCATAGCTAGTTAGATCTTATCTTTCTAGTTAAATATATAATATACTATGTAGGAGTGATATGTAAGTCGAAATGAATTTTATGCAAAATGATTCCAGTATACAGTTATCAATTGAGATATGATTTAAAATATCATTTAAAATATTTAAGAGTCTTAACCCGAGCATGTATACAAGATTTTCCAAGTTCAATTCTGCTGTTTAATTGAATTTCTCCATTATTTCTATACATTAGTATTTCAAATGCTTCCATGGAGCAAAGTTGGCAGCCTACTCTGCTATTTTTATAGGGTTTTGCTCTTCTGACTAATTCCCAATTAAGGTTATATTTGATATTATTGTTTTTTAGTTCCCAAATTTTACTAGAAAGAGTGGTGCTATCAGCCTTATGACGTAATTTAAAGGATGAGAGATAGTTATTCAATCTCTGTTTAAAATTTACAGTGCATCCAACATAAGAGAACTTATTATTATCTGTGGTTACGGAGCACTTATAGATTATGTTAATTAACCCGCATAAATCAGGGGCCGGGCATTTTGATTTAATTCTGCAATTACATCTAGGGGCATTATAATTAGAGGTGGAATACCTTGAGGATAGAAGTTTTATATTACTGTTGCTCGAAGCAGAGCGGGTAAATTTATCATGATTTTGATTATTGTTATTATCTAAAAAAAACTCTATCATTATTGTAGTTAATATTATTATCTAAAATAGTATTATCATTTATAGGTATTCTTACATTTTCATTTGGTTCTAAAGCCCTACTTTCATTATTATTATTATTGGTGCTGCAATCTAAAATAATGTTATCATTATTGCAGTTGATGTTATCTCCTAAAGTAGTATTATCATTTGTCGGCATTCCTACACTATCGTTTGTCTATAACTCTACTATCATTGCTGATATTGTTGATGCTATTAGTATTGATGTCGATATTGTTTTCCAGATGTGTAGTGTTGTTGCTGATAATGTTGTTACTCTCATTCACTGTACTTACATTCATGGCATTATTCCTATTACTAACATAATCATTCCTATTTATGTTATTATTGTTATTAACAATTCCATGGCTTTTGGTTATATTTATTTTATGACATTCATTATTGTTATTATTATTATTATTGTTGCAATTATTACTTTCCGTACTGTTATTACAATTTTCCGTTGTATTTTTATTTTTATTTATTAAATTATTTCTGGCTAGTTTTATGTTATTATTATTGATCTTAGCTATTAAAGTGGACATATTTGGGAGAGTTGAATAAGAACTTCTGACTGTTTTTTTAGAAATAATTTTATGATATCTATGAGAGGATGGGACATTTTTTTCTAGAATTGTTTTGAATCTACCCTGAATATCTGATGAAACCGCGCAGTTAAAAGGGATGTTTAGCCATATTATGTCTTTCTTATTAAATTTCTTCGAATTAGAGTTAGGGCTGCTAGAATTTTTCCCACTAGAGTTAGGGTTATTAGAATTAATCGTACCATCATCAGATTCTTTGTATTTATTAATGTTCCCGTTAGCATGTTTGCTAGTTTTATCCAAGTTTATTTTACCCTTATTATAAGTATTCTCTGTTATGTTTTTATTAATATTCTTAATATCATTAGGGTACTTTGCCGCTGTAAATCTATTTCTACTATCCTTTCTGGTATGGTCATTATTGTTGTCTACGTTACTAATAGTGTGTTTCTTAGTTTTAATTTTATTTAAGGTTGCCTTATCAGGGCTATCTATGTTATGGTCTATGTATTTATCCTTATACTTATCATTACGATTAGATGTTGTATTAGATCCACATCTATGTATCTTTTCGACTTTATCATTTTTGTTGTTTATGTGGTTATTGCTGTTTAATTTACTTAAATTATTATGATGAGTTCCTAGGTTTTCCATATTTTCAAATGTAATTTTCTGGTTATATCCTGCTCTAGATAACGCCTCATTGTAATGTCCTGAGTGTGAGTTAAATATATTAAAATTAGATGATAATTTGGATATTCTTATGGAAATATTTCTAACTAAGGAATTTATTATATTTGGGGGATGATTAGATAATTTATTTACGTAACTAGTGATTTCACCTTCCTTTCTAAATGGATAATGTAGTTTGGAGTTAAGGTCTAAAGTAATATCTAGAAAATTAGCTATTTTAATGTTTGGTTCGTAGGTTATGCTAAGGTTGAAATCTTTAAAGAACCTATTAATCTTCTTTTTAATTCTTTCTATGTGTGATTTATTATTGGTATTTACAACAAACAAAGCATCATCTCTATATAGACCACCTTGCAATTCAGGGATCTCTTTATTAATGCATTTCAGTAGATATGCTCCTACTAAATTGGTTACCTCAGCCGAATCACTTGAGCCCATAGGAATATCGAAAAAGTTAGGGGTATCAGCTCTGGTCCATAATTTTCCCTCAAACTCAATAAATGTTTTTCTAGCTAAAAGTACAATGTCTATTTCTTCTCTAGATATGAGGGAGCGATTCATCGCGAATATAAGCGATTTATTTAATAGGATAGGGGAAATGCTAGAGTAGTAGTTATTTAATGAAGGTTAAATTATTCGTATTAGTTAGGGAATTAAACCATTTAAGGACCTCATCGGTATTTATCCACAGGCTTAAGGGAAGAAGTGGGGTTATTTGGGGTAAGATATTATCTAGGATAGATTTACTAAGTCGGCCAATATCCGACTTAGTTGGACAAATACGTCTTACCGACGGGTTTTCCAGGAAATTCTTTTTATGGTCCTTAAGATTTATCCTAGGTTCGCATGGTACAATTGGTTCAGTTCGGTCTGCTAGATCATATTTTTCCATAATAGCTTTCATTTCTAAGTTAGTTTCCTTCAATTTTCCTTTGGTAGTAGTTTTGTATTTGGAGTTAAGCTCCTTGTTAATTAGATTGCTGTAGAGTGAATAGTCTACTCTATAAAAATTGCCCGTTTTGTCAGCTGGTACTAATATAATATATATAAATATATATATATGCGTGTAGATACATGAATAGACAGAAAAGAGAGAGAGAGAGAGAGAGAGAGACTATATGTGAAACAGCTAGATATATTGATAAATAGATAGAGAGGGTTGGATATGAGAGGGAATATAGTGAATTTATGAGAAAACGTATTTTTCCAAGATCAATTTTCAATCTTTCGCTCGACTATAATGGGAAAATAAGTTCATTTAGATTGCAGCAAATAGTATACACACACAGACACAGACATAGACAAACACACACACACACACATACACACAGAGGCATACAGGTAACAAGGATGTCCAGGTATCAGTGCATTACGGCCGTTTCAAGTGGCTTCATTTAATCGGTCAATGCAAACATTAAATCAATTTGATATAATCCACTCTCCTTGGACGCTTACGACCAATAGATTCCCAACATACAAGATACACCATTATAATTTTGTTAGAAATTTCTTCATCAGTACTAGAGACTAAAATGCATTCCTTCGTTTTGATATTTTTCTAGCAGAATGAATTTAGCGTAACAATACCGAAAGTCTACTAAAATTTAGAGTGGCAGACGTAAATAATGGGGGTCGATAAAGAAGAATGGTGATATAGCTACATTCCCTTATATCCTTATCACATTCAACAGCTCTAATGCATCAAGTAGTCTACACCCCCTTAAAATTAAAACCATTTGGAATTGACAGTTAAGGTCTTCTTGTTGGTGATAAATTAATTAATGTCAGTTGCATTTCCCTACCCCTATTTAACTATGACCATAAAGTCAGCCATACCTCCATAAAAGACTATGTTTCAGAAGATGCCTGTAAGATAACGATATAAAAGGCGACCTGATAACCAGAAATTAGAGGAACAAGGGTAGCGTTACATATTATGATTATCAACTAAAATAGCCTTAAAATAGAAAACAGGAGGTCTCATCGAGATCTAAGTGTAGGAATTAGAAATACGGGGGAAAATGTGCATCTAAACTTAACAATTTTTATGTAATATGATATTAAAATTTAGAAAAAGATTTAAGGAGAAGAGAAGAAGGGTGGATTTAACAATCTGAGCTATAAGAGCTGTGGCCATGCTGGGGCACCGCCCTTTGGTTGCTACATGATTTTACCTCACGAATGCTTTTTAGCAACTGCCATTTGGTGCATGAGAGAGTTCGATGCAGCTGCCCTCATCTGCACCTCCTGCCGTGAAGTTGGTTTATCCGGGACACCTGACAGGAAGAGATCCAGTCCTAATTTAAAGACATCGGCATCCACCCCATGCAGGTCCCTGAGGTTCTTCGGGAGGATATTGACGTGCTGTGGGCCTCTGAAGCCCAGGCTATCACAGTATCTTGTCCTACATCTTGATGGCAAATTTGAAGCCATTGTCACCACGCAGTGGCGCCCAGTTTTGGCATTCGTGTAACTCTCAATGCCAAAGTTTGGGACAAGTCCTTCCAGGATCTTCCAGATGTATATTATGGCATATCTCTCTCGCCTACGCTCCAAGGAATAGAGTTTTAATCTCTTGAGTCTTTCCCAGTAGCTTATATGCTGCACAGAGGCTATCTTCTTCGTGTAGCTTCGTTGGATCGCCTCAAGTTCTGTGATCAACTTGACACTGGATGGTGACCATAGCTGAGAGCAATAGTCAAAGTGGCTTAGGACAAGTGTCTTAAAGAGGACCATCATAGTTTCTTGGTCTCTTGTTCTAAAGGTTCTAAGAATCCATCCGGCCAGCCGTCTACATTTCATTGCCAATTTAGCAACATGTACATGAAAGGTTGCGTCATCACTCATGTAAATACCCATGTCACGCACTGATTGTGCCTCTGGGATTGCAATCCCTACAGGTTCAGTGTATTCATTGGGTATTGCATTTAGTTTTGCATGCTGATAGCATAAAGCTTGAAACTTTTTGTATCATCTGCATAACTTGTGATCGTGGCTCTCTGCGTGGCAGAGGGCATGTCTGAGAGGGCCATTAGGAACAGTAGTGGTCCCAAAACAGGGCCCTGCGGAACACCGCTCACTATTTGCGTGTTAATGGCTACTACCACCTGACTTCTATCCTTCAGAAAGTCATGAAGACATTCTCCCAATTTTCCAACTATGCCAAGATCACGCAGTTTGTGACATATCATTCCATGATCGACTTTATCAAAGGCCTTTGCAAAGTCGAGATATATCACTTCCACATTTGAGTGGTTGAGCAGTAGATTCAGCACCCAGTCATAGTGTTGTAGGAGCTGAGTTAAGCAGCTTCTTCCTGGTCGGAAACCATGTTGGGTGTCAGGCAGCAAGTCATTTTCTTCAAGGAAGGTGATTAGTTTCCTTCTGACTATTCGTTCCATCACCTTGCTGATGTGTGAGATCAGAGAGATAGGTCTGTAGTTCTTGGCCTCCGCTCTGCTACCTCCTTTATGAATAGGGAATATTTTACCTTCCTTCAGTTTTCTTGGAAGTTTGACAGTTGCAAGGAAGCTCTGAAAGCGGAACTGCAGTGGTCTTCCTAGGACTCTCTTACATACTTTTAGAAGGATTGCCGGGAATCCATCGGGGCCAGTAGCTGAGTTTGTTTTCATTTCATCTATAGCCTTTATTACATCGTCTTCCTTTATATTGATGTAATCAATCATCGCTGCCTCTGATTTTATATCTGCAGTGGTAAAGAAGTCAGTTGGATTGCTGATTTGGAAATGCCCAAAGGGTGGAGTGAAAAAACTCTTGAATTGCTCATTTAGTATTTCACTTACCCTCATTGGATTTCCTCTGAGTGTGCCATCCTTTTCAAAGAGCGGCCCTATCCTACAGTGCACCGTAGCTGTTTCTTTGGCATACCTGTAGAAAGCTCTGGGGTTAGATTTTATGTTGTCTATAGCCTAGGCTTCTTTGTCTGCTCTTTCTCTTTCATGGGAGAGTTGCAGACATTTTTCAATTTCCAACAGTTTTATATATATATATATATATATATATATATATATATATATATATATATATATATTATATATATATATATATATATATATATATATATATATATATATGTATATATATATATATATATGTAGGTATGTATGTATGTGTGTATGCGTTTGTGTGTCTGTGTTTGTCCCCCTAACAAAGCTTGGTAACCGCTGGTGGTGTGTTCAGGTCTCCGTAACTTAGCGGTTCGGCAAAAGAGAACGATCGATATAATAAGTACTAGGCTTACAAAGAATAAGTCCTGAGGTCAAATGACTGAAACAAGTAATAGAGTAAAAGTCTATATATAATTTACTATAGAAATTACACCAGAATATATGATTATGGCGTATCGATGCCAATTCGAATTCCGAACACGTAAACACGTAGAATTTTCCTATATGCATGATTAAATGTATACGAATAAATTGTATTGTAAGAAACGCGACTTTAGCATGGCAAAATATATACGCTTAAGGAATAGCAAATATCACTTGGAGAAGTTGTGATAGCATAAAAAAGAAAGCAGATAATAGAATGAGTGAGTTGGGAGAACAGGTGTGAGAGAAAAAGCAGTCTAGGGAAGAAGAATGTCAACGACCATCACTTTTCGTTTGATAGATTGGGTGGTTTACTAAGCTCAATCTCTGACCCAAATTTTAAAGCTACCGCACTGGTGGCTTTCTACGTTGCAGAAAGCTTATTTTATTTATTTATTTGTTTAGTCAGATAGCTTTTACCTACTTTTTGACTTTTCCTCTGACGGTCAATCTTCACTCCTAGTTTTGACGCATGAACATCGGTGTATAGCTGCATCTCTTTAAGTTTTACAAAAACATCTGCTGGGACGAACATACTGATATTTCTGCCTTGTCCTTGTGAAAGTCTCATTTCATTATTCAAACTCACAGTCTCTGGTATTGTTTCCCAACGAACACGAAGAATTGTTGTTGTTTAGGTGCCACATTCTGCCGCAGTAACGGTCCTAGTCATTAATGTTGAAAATTGTGTCTTTGAGCTGATGGCATTGAAGATGCCCAGGGACGCGTTGTGTCCTTAAGCCCGACACTTTATTTCCCATTGCTCCTGTCAGTAAGTTATAATTAATTCAAAAGCTGTGTCACGCCGAGTCTCTTTGAGAATTACGTTAAGGGTACGCGTGTTTATGGAATGCTCAACCACTTGCACGTTAATTTCCCAAGCAGGCTTTTCCATTGATCGGATGAACTGTAAACTTCGTTATCGTAATTTATGGAATTCCAGTTTATTTACCTTACTAAAGGTAGCATTGAAAAGGGGTAACAAGTTACCATCAGTTAAGCGATAAATATATAAAATTAGAATTACATAAAGGACGCATTTGGGTGGTGAGATGGCAAGATCATTAGCACATCGCTTAAATAGCATAGTGGCATTTACTCTGAATCTTTACAATTCCCTCTGATGTCAAGTTTACCTGTAATCCCTTCTGTGTCGATAGAATATAATACCAGTAAAGTACTGTAATCTATATAATTGGAAGCGTTCTAATTCTTTAAAATCCAGCGTTTCGTTCAGAGAAATGTTGCGATCTCGGTCATTTATACACCATGAAAACCTGGTAAGTGGCCTTGTGGGCCCCAAGGCTCCAGGAGCAAACGAGGAAATAATACTGGTAATTTATTTTTAAAGTTTTGTAAATTAGCAATGAGTCTACTGATTTACTTTACATCATATGATTTCCAATCGAATTTACTCAAATTGCTGGCAATAATCTAGGAAGCTTTTATTTTAGGACATTATTTCCTGAATTTTTGAAAAATGATATGATACTTACATTTTTGTGAAGATTCATGCCTGTATGAAGTGTCTTAACGGATAGCAGAAAAACTAATGTTGGTAACATACATATGAATACTAGTTCTTCTTGGCTAAGAAAATTGTTTATAAGGCCAGCAAATATGGTACAGAGACCTAGTATCATATTTAAAATTATTGCCGATATGCTATACTTAATAATTTTGTTGACATCCCCCAGTAAGTTGCACATTTCTTCGTGTTTCGTACAATAATGCACAATCATTTTGTTTCGGTAATTCCACTCAGCATTCGGTTGTATTTCACATCCTGACACGAAAAACGCCTGGCACTTTTCCCTCAAAACTCTGAATTCTAAAACAAGGTATTCGATTAAAAACCAGGAAAAGTTGGCTTGGGGTAAAATTTGCAAAGCAACTAGTACAAATACCCACCAAGCGACAAAAATTGGCAGAGAAAATATATTATCATTTAAAGGAAAAGGATAAAAAAATATATCAAAAATGCCGGATTCATTACGCAATAGGGGCAAAATACATGCTAAAATCGGATGCATTATAAGCACTAAGAGAATTTGAAGAATGGTTCTGATTTTCGCTATTTTAAACAAAAAGGAGATCCTATCATCACAATCATCACACACACACAAAAGTGTGCTATTCATAAAATTTTCTTTCAATGTTTTATATTGTTTGATTTTCGATACCATTATGAAGAAATTTAAATAGGAGCAAAATTTCCATTGTATCAGCATAAGGACAGTCAAGGTCTTAGGAAAAGACTCCAAGATAAAAGTTTTGTATGAATAAGATAAAAACAACGCACAGTCTGATAGAGTAAGGAGGTAGACCATTCGATATAAAATATACTGGCACTTCTTCTTAAGATTTGATGTACTTAACGGTATCTTCTCATCATTGATAAAGAAGAACTTCTCCCATAATTCAAATAATTTTTTCCATCTACTTCGGTAAACCTTATCTTCTCTAACTTCACTGAATTTTTCGTGAGTTTTCGACATATTTGATCTACCAAGTAACTGCAAAAACGAACAGATATAAAAGTTAATCAACAGAAACAATATCCCCTTCATTTATAATATTCACATAAATAATATTCACATTCTGAAGTGATAATGAAATAAAGTTGATATTCATACAGACGTATGAACACAGAAAAGTAATGGAGCACATAATCATGATTGATTTAATAACAAAACAAAGCAATTGAAATTAATTGATGAATACAGTATGTGAAAGTTTTGAATTCATGATTGTTTACTAGATAAATCATAGTCGGAACTACTAATGTTATATACATACATACGAACACACGCACGTATGTATGTATATATATATATATATATATATATAGATATATATATATATATATATATATATATAAATAATAAATATTAGGGAATATATCCAAATTTACAGGGAAAAAAAAATCAGATTTAGGATTAAATCCAATTTTATAGTAAAATATTATAAAATATTATTTGAGACAAAACCACTATTTTGCAAAACAAACAAGGAAAGACTTAATCAATACATAAAATTTAATAAATAGTCAAAAAATTCATAATTTGTAACTGAATTATTGGAAGTCCACCTGAAGATTGTCGATCAAGACAAGAAACGATTGTAGTGGCGGTTTTTTTGACTATTTATTAAATTTTATGTATTGATTAAGTCTTTCCTTGTTTGTTTTGCAAAATAGTGGTTTTGTCTCAAATAATATTTATATATATATATATTATATATATATATATATATATATATATATATATATATATATGTACGTATATATATATATATATATATATATATATGTATATATATATATATGTAGGTATGTATATATGGATGGATGGATCAAAACAGTTTGATTCAAACCTTTTAGTACCCTTGAGTTTCCAGCGAGATGCTAACCGTCAACCATTTTTGAATTTGTATTTCATATTCAATTTCAGTTTTAAATTCAAAATGGTTGGCGACTAGCATCGCGCTTGAAACTGAACAGTACCAATGAATATGAATCAAAATCTTTTGATCCATACAATAAATTGGTTGAATGACTTTTTACGTTTCTCCATTCACTCTTCCAACAATTTCATTGCCTTTCTCGACATTTCAGTAAACGTACACAAATCCGCTCTCACTACCTCCATCCACTACACACACACACCGACTCACTCTCATACCTCAAATTCTCCTCCTCCCACCCTATACACACCAAGCTCTCCATTCCCCACTCCCAATTCCTCCGACTGCGCAGGCTCTGCAGTGACAACTATGACTTTGAGACTTCGTCTCATCTCATGGCTCACCACTTCATCATTCGTGGATATCCCCTCACCACTATCCACACAGCCCTTGCCAGATCATGTTCCGTAGACCATGCCTCTACTCTCTCTCTCTCTTTCTCTCATCCTGCGCTTGTCCCACCAATACTTTCTCCCGTTTCCTCTCACCTACCACCCCTCTACCCTTCCCTCCAACGCATCATACTCTGAGCCTTCCAGCGACTACAATCCGGCTCCTCCACGTGACTTCCTGGTCCACAGATTCTTCTATAACACCACCTCCTAATCTGGCTCGTTCTCCTGCTCCTGCACACGCTGCCGCACTTGCCCTTACCTCTCCAACACCACCATCATCCCTATCACATTACTGACTCCTTTACCTGCACTTCTACCAAAGTCATTTACTGCATCTCCTGCTCTTCATGCCCTTCTCTGTACATCAGTCAAACGGAACGCCGCTTAGTTGACCGGTTCGTGGAGCACCTCCGAGACATTAGACACAGCAATGACACCCGGCCTCGCACCATTTCCGCTCTATCGATCATTCATTACAACACATGTCAGTGTTCAGACTGTATTTGCACAGGGGCTATCCGGACTCACGATTTAGCCGTGAACAGGAATTAATCTTCTCTCTTCCCTCCTTTCATCCACATGGCCTCAACTCCCCTTCTCCTTTAAATTCCTTTCTCTTCCTTCATCTGACAGCTACTTCCTCTCTTCGCTCCTACCCACCTCTTTTCTCCTCTCTTGCTTTGGAACCATCTCTGGACAGTTCTGATGTCAACAAGACCACTACTAAAGGTCCACTTGATAATCCGTTGAGCTTATGAGGCAGGATGGCCCAGTTTGTATGCATACGAGAAAATCACTTAACATAGTTTGGTTTTCATAATGTCTGTGGGTAAAACATTTTGTATACCAATATTGTTGGTATAGAAAATGTGTCAAGATTAAATGCAAGGTATACATAATTTAGTTTTTAAATGACGGAAATAACAACCTATCTATCTATCTATCTATCTATCTATCTATCTATCTATCTATCTATCTATCTATCTATCTATCTATCTATCTATCTATCTATCTATCTACCTATTTGTCTATCTATATATATATGTGTGTGTGTGTGCATGTGTGTGTGCGCGTGTATTTATTACGGTGAAGAAGGCGAGATGGTGTGAGAGTGTTGCTACGGTATTCTCCTCCGTTAACGGGAACAAAACCCGAATTTAAAACGCTAGATGATGATGATGATGATCACGATGACGATGAGGATATATATATATATATATATATATTATATATATATATGGTGGTGACCCCCTTCGGTCAGACACTGACCATGGGTTTGCACCTAGAGAGTTACCCTCTGAGGCACAAGTCTGAGCAAGGTTGTTTTATGGAAGACCAGCAGTCGCCCATGCATACCGGCCTCCCCTATCCACGTCACCGATGTTGTCCAAGGGAAAGGCAAGGGCAATACAGCTTGGCACCTGTGACGTCGCAACTCATTTCTACAGCTGAGTGAACTGGAGCAACGTGAAATAAAGTGTCTTGCTCAAGAACACAACACGCAGCCCGGTCCGGGATTCGAGCTCATAACCTCACGATCGTAAGCTCGATGCTCTAACCACTGAGCCACGCGCCTTCACTATATATATATATATATATAATTTGATACTTCTTAATCTTATTTCGGCCAGTATTGGCCCACATTTTGTCTAACTTAATAGCACCAGCTGCCAAAAATAAAGCATATCTACACATTTATATACATATATATATATATATATATATGTTTATGTGTTTGTATGTGCATGTGTGTGTGTGTACAAATAAGCATGCAATTATTTGCAAACATTTACATATATGCAGAAGTAATGAGACTTAAAATGAAGCGATGGGAAAGAACAGGAATTTTGCTTATAAAAAGATCGAAAGTATTACAAGTTAAAGTTAACATACCTTCGTTCATTAAACTACGCACAATATTCCAGCGGAAAGTGTTAACGAACTAAGCGTTTTTTCATGATTCAATGCTTTATATTTGTTCGTGCACAAGAACGAAATAGATAAACAGCGTTTAATCAGAAACTCGTACAAACAAATAGAATTAACTGCTTATCTCATTATAAATATATACTGTAACATATGTCAGATGCATGTCAGTATGTATGTATGTATGTATGTATGTATGTATGTATGTATGTATGTATGTATGTAGTATGTATGTATGTATATATATATATATATGTATATATATATATATATATATATATTATATATATATATATATATATATATATATATATATATATATGCATGCATGTATACATATATAGATATATACATACTTCATATAAGTATATATATGTATATGCGCATATATGTATATATACATATACAGAAATATATGTATATATATACGTACACTCACACACACACACACACACACATATATATATATATATATATATATATATATACATACACACATGTAATATACATATATAGGTATACACATACTTCATATAAGTATATTTATGTATTTGTGCATATATATATATATATACACATATACAGAAATATATATATATATATATATATATATATATATATATATACATATACATATACATATATATATATATATATATATATATATATATACATCTAAGTTATATATATATATATATATAACAAAGTGACACATACTTCATATAGTATATATGTATATGTGCCTATATGTATATATATACATACATATGCAGAAATATATATACATATATATATATATGTGTATGTATATGTATGCATGTATGTACATAATACAATTAACGTTACGTAGCTTTAATCTTTTTCATGTATAATAATTAAAATCAAACATTTATTGTAGGTCGAGTCTGTCATGAGACTTATCTATCTCATTAAATCTCACAAGTGAGATAGCAATTGATATTGTTGTATCATGAATGCATACATATTAAGAAATAAAAAATAAATATACATATAAATAAATAAATAAAAAAAATATATATATATATATATATATATATATATATATATATTTACATATAGAAGTATGACACTTGTGTTGTAAATGCGATGTGTTGTAAATGAAAACAAGCCCCTTTAGCAAATATTTTGCGAGGATAATTTGCAATTTTATTTGTTCTTTCGTTATTCTCTAAATTGCCTATATAGGAGTGGCTGTGTGGTAAGTAGCTTGCCTACCAACCACATGGTTCCGGGTTCAGTCCCACTGTTTGGCAACTTGGGCAAGTGTCCTCTGCCATAGCCTCGGGCCGACCAAACCCTTCTGAGTGGATTTGGTAGACGGAAACTGAAAGAAGTCCGTATATATGTATGCATATATATATATATATATATATATATATATATATATATATATATACATTGATGTATGTATGTATGTTTGTGTGTATGTTTGTCCATTCAACATCACTTGTCAATTGATGCTGGTGTGTTTACGTCCCGGTAAACTAGCGGTTCGGTAAAAGACACCGATAGAATAAGTACTAGGCTTATAAAGAATAAGTCCTGTGGTCGATTTGCTCGACTAAAAAAGCCGGTGCTCTAACATAGCCGCAGTTAAATGACTGAAACAAGTGAAAGAGTGTATATATATATATAGCAAGAGAACAAAAGTATGAAAGGGTCCTGGATATTATGTAAATAGAGGAATTTATCCGTACATAGTTTCGGATGTCAGGGCAGAAACCCTCGCCGGTATCTCTTCAGTTACCGTGCCAGCGAAAACATGCTATAAAAATCACCGTTAAAACAAAGGGAAATTACTGTGTGATTGACCGTTATTAAGACAAAATAACTATTAGAATGACCGCTAAGGATGGGGTGGAAGTAAATTTAAGGGAGTAAAATTGTTCATATTAATTGCGTAAGCGCGAATGTCGATACATGCACATGCGCACACTCATGTACATGCGCCTATATGAATATACTCATCTACCCTCACTTGAAACTGACACACGCTCACCCACACATTCGCCAAAAAATATATACATGCACGCATACACGCTCGCACACACACGCACAAAACATGTTGATACACACATCTATAAACGCACATACACACGAAAAATAGGGCTAACGGCAAAATACAGAAAAATGCGTAAAAATTCTAAAAAAATAAACATTAAGACTAAAACACGTATATATATAAACACATACTCGCATGCACGCACACATACCCGTCTGTATACGCACATGCCCGCACAAAAATTCCATATACACGTCTATATACGCACAAGAAAAATGCAGGGTGAAAGGTAGAAAGATTGTGTGTAAAAAATATATGAGCAATATCTCTATAAATATGTGAAAAAATATATAAAATTTACTTACGAAATATAATTAAAAAGTATAGAGAGATAAAAAGCTTGTATGTGGACACAATATAGAAAGGAAGTCCTATCTGTAATCTCGGGGGGACCAAAAACGTAACAAATATTTAGCCATATATGGACATGAACCGAAAAGTTCAGTTCTAGAATTTAGACATGTGGTGGCGGTCTAAGCTCCTTTTTCAGATGACCCATCTTTCCATATCACAAAGACCGCACTTTCCACGGCCGTTGGTGCAGGGCTTACACTTCTTCCAATGGATGTTGTAACTGACACCTTTATCTTTTAAGGACCATATATGACTGGATAATTCGGTGGTTTTCCTTTTATTCCAGTGCCTGAAGCTCAAGGTGTGATTATTGAACCTGGTTTTGAAAATACCCTCTGTAAGACCCACGTATTTCTTCGTCGAATCCGTGTTCTTATTGGATATAGAGTCCACGGTGGTTTCATAAATGATGGTATCGGACATGCAAGCTCCATTTAGCGAGCACGAATTTTTATCCTTGCTTGAAGAGCTGGTTTTATATTGTGGTTTTTGTGTGTTGTGTGCGATGATATTTTTAAAATTAGTTGTTGAGATGAAGTTGATTTTTAAGTTATGTATATTGGAGAGCTTTTTGTAACTATGGTTGACTGGAAAATGTCTATCTATCAGTACTAAGAAATACTTGCCTATATTAAAGGTCACTTCGGGTGAGTAGGGAATGTGAACAAGGTAGTTTTTCTATTCCTTTGTTTCCTTTTCTTTATTATTGGACTGGTGGCAGGTGCATAGGTTATTTCCTCGCTAAATTGTTTGAGCCTTATTATATACTGGTGCAACGCTATTAAAAATCTCCCTATCGAAGGAGGGACTAGAAATTCTTTTGCTAATGTTTTTAACTAAATATTTAAATACTATGGGGGATGGCAGGTACCCACATTAATATAACTAAGTCTATCGTTGGGCTTCCTTAGGAAGGACATTATCCATTTGAGGATAACTTGAGGTTTATTCTTATTTAGACCTTAGGATAGAAATAGGAAATTGACAACCGTCATGTTGGTGTCTGTAGTTATGCTAGGACCGAAAGTTTCCGGTTTGTATCTTGGATCGACGTTGTTTGTTTTCAGAAAAAAGGGGTGTGGTACCTTTTTGCGCCCATCTTTATTTCAGAAAACCTGCTGTCATCTCTGAGCGTTCTTCTTTCGTTATTTCTTGTTACTGCGACCGTGGTTTTGTACCAGTGTGAACAATTTTCTGCTGCTTCTAGTACATAGAGCCGGCAAAGATATTGTACGATAATTTAAATATATTTAGCTGTTTTATTTACATTAATCTGAGACATATAATGATGGGAAGTAATTGTATATCTATGGGTGAAAGTGTTGCAGTATATCCAACAATTTTTATTTCCTAATTCGGTACTTTTCGCCTGCGTGTGTCAGTCATAATAAACATGTTGAATGTATTTTGTATTAAAACTTTGTTACAAGAAAGTTGTATACCAGGAAATCAAGTATCAGTAAAACCCTGTTCAAATATTTTTTGTACTTAAGTTTGCCTTATTTTGTATTTTTCTTATATTGTAGCTACCGTACACTTGCCATACGTTTGTATATATTCGCATGCCATACAAAGAAACAGATAGTGGGAGGCACTAAATAAAAACATAGATTTTACAACGTTTATGGCATTCAACGAAGTTACGTATACTGATTCATTTAATTTTGTAAATTATGTTTAATGGTTTGTTTACCGAGCACTATATCAAGGTTGTAAAATTATTAGTTGACACGTAAGTATTCGCCGATACGTTGATCATGTCTATATATTTAATAGACTCAGTCTATTGTTTGATAATTTATAACGTTTACAGCAGCTTAATCACCTGTCAGGTAAGTTGATCATGTCTAAATTTTGATTTGTAGCAATTCCTGAAATATTCGTGATTGATACAGTATGGTTTGTGCATGACATGATAAAGCAGGGAGCACGAATGCAGAATTGCATGTATGGATAAATATAGTTCAAATTTATAAAGAAACAAAGACGAAGACATGCATAGGAACAACAAGCAAGTGTATTAGTTTGACGCTCGGGAAAAATGGAAAAGTATTTTACGTTTCGAACCTATGCTCTTCGACAGAAAGGAATCAGGAATAGAGAGAGAGAGCGACAAGGCACGTGTTGAGTTCATTGGTCCAACATAGCAAATGTATAAATGTAAATATATGTATGCATTTATATTTTTACACATATACACGCACCCATGTAGAGGCACATGGGCTAGTGGTTAGAGCACTTACCACTAGGATCACGGGTTCGAATCTCAGACCGGGCGATGTGTGCGTTTATGAGCGAGACACCTAAGATCCACGCGGCTCCGGCGGAAGGTAATGGCGAACTTCTGCTGACTCATTCGCCACAACTTTCTGTCAATCTTTCCTCCTGCATCTTGCAGCTCACCTGCGACGGACGGGCGTCCCGTCCAGGAAGAGGAACCTATACACCAAGGGAAACGGGAAACCGGCCCTATGAGCCAAGCGTGGATGGAAAAGGAACAAATAACAACAACACGCACACATATAGAGAGAGACTTGGAATCAATCAGCTGGTGCAACTTCATTAATCAAACATTTCGCATATCGGAAGCCAGTATGTTGCCTGGGTCATCGGAAGAGGATGCATATCCTCTAGGGTTCCTACGCGCAAAGGCTTTACATCGTTGTAGCCCTCATCACTGATCTGACGTCCCAGCTACTCTTACAACTGACTAGTATTCGACCTGATGTCCATTTCCAGATCATTACTTCCTCATAGGTTTCATTATTGTTTTCAAGCCGATTGTTGGCTCTTTCAAATATCGCCAGTACCCCTTGCAATGTGGAAATCTATTTGCCGATGTTTAACACCAGTTGACAACAAATACTGTCTATCTGTCTTCTTCTCCATCCGTCTGTTTGTCCGTCTGTCTGTCTATCTGTCTGCCTGTCTGTACGTACGTATGAAATAGACCACATTAGTTATTAACTGTGATGTGAACAGAACAATGTAATATTAAAATGTATCCCAATATAGCGATACCATACAGACGTAGGATACATACAACATACACGCGTTACTCTCTCTCTCTCTCAATCATCCTCTTCTCTTTCTCTCTCTAATATTCTACCTACCTACCTACCTACCTACCTACCTACCTACCTACTTACCTACCTACCTGCCTGCCTACCTACCTGCCTACCTATCTACGTGCATACCTACCTACCTACATAATACCTACCTACCTACCTACCAATACAAGGGGCTGCTGAAATGTTCCTAGCTTTGGGTAAAAGGAAATACAAGAGGATCGAATAATTATGATTTTAATTCAACATATTTTCCTCTCAGATGCACACACTTATTGCGGTGATCTTTCAGTTTTTCTGAGTCATATAAAAGAATTTGGAAATCTGCATCTCCAACCAAGCCTTTCGCGATACTTTTCAGTCAGTAATTAGAAGCACGCCCTCGGATTTTTCATTTGTTATTCTGTAGCATCTTCAGTTTCTAATTTTAAAGTTTTAATCTCTGTATGCTTAATTTTAGTTTACTCTTTTACTCTTTTACTTGTTTCAGTCATTTGACTGCGGCCATGCTGGAGCACCGCCTTTACTCGAGCAACTCGAACCCGGGTCTTATTCTTTGTAAGCCCAGTACTTATTCTATCGGTCTCTTTGCCGAACCGCTAAGTAACGGGGATATAAACACACCAGCGTCGGTTGTCAAGCGATGTTGGGAGGGGACAAACACAGACACACACACACATACATATATATATATATATATATATATATAATATATATATATATATATATACATATATACGACGGGCTTCTTTCAGTTTCCGTCTACCAAATCCACTCACAAGACTTTGGTGAGCCCGAGGCTATAGTAGAAGACACTTGCCCAAGGTGCCACGCAGTGGGACTGAACCCGGAACCATGTGGTTGGTAAACAAGCTACGTACCACACAGCCACTAATATTCTATTTTGAAATTTTTCGCTTTTAGTTATAAAATTTAAAATCTAAACTGAACTTTTACATTTATTTTCATTTTCTTCTCATTTCTATTTTTATATTGAAGTGCTCTGGTTATAAAAACACTAAAATTTTAAATGTCTAAATTTCAAAATTTAAGCCTTAAATTTTATAAAAGATCTTTTTTCGTTTTCACCAGTTTATAATTCTACATTATCCTTATCCTTTATTCAAATTTAATTTTCAAAAATGTTAAATTGATAATGCTTTTGAATTTCAATTTTATAATTTTAATTCGAATTTTTTCTTTTTATTACTCTAATATATTTTATTTCATTTCTTTAAATTTCAACAATTAATAAGAAAAGTTTTTTCGACATAAGTCCCATAATTAGGTTTCGAAGAGTTCTCCCCCTTGAACGCTCACTCGTCTCGCTTCACCAGACGTATTTTCGCTAGTATTAAACATAGTTACTACTGAAGAACAAGAATGAGTATGAGATACATAGCTTCCTTCCAGATCTACCAAGTCATTTTCGTAGAAGTTTTGTATTCTGTCGCAAATTCAGAAACGATTTTATGCATCAAAAAAAAAAAAAAAAGCGAAATGAAAAGGGAGAAATACAGTTGGAGTTTTATAGAAATATTTGCTTTAATATTTGATTTAACATACACCTGCGCTTAAAATGTATCCCCGTTCAGTCAATATTTGAATATATTTTCGTATTTCATTTATCAAAATATTTCCATTTTATCACAATTCAGTCCTGTAATAGACTCTAGTTCTTCCATCACAATTCTTATTTGGTCTCTCTCTTTCTCTCAATCTCTCTCTCAATCTCTCTTTCTCAATCTCTCTGTCTCTCATACGCACACAGACATATTTGAGATACTTGACTTTTCTGTCAATCACTCGCCAAATCCACATTAATCCTATATTCCCTAGCAATACACTTTTTGTTTAAATAAATTTTAGCTGCGAAAACCTTTCAGTTTAAAAGTAGCTTCTTCTGGTGACATTTTCAGGTTAAATTTACCCAGCTACATACATTTAAAAAGTGAATACATTGAGTAATGAGGAATTGTAATGGACAAACTGTATCGCATTCGTATATGTATGTAGTAATAATAATAATAATAATAATAATAATAATAATAATAATAATAATAATAATAATAATAATAAGTGACACAAAAAGAATAAGACCTTGATGTGGACATTATGAATGCAGGAGAATATTGTGAGAATATGGTTGCGTGTATTTTTACCTTTTATAATTTTTTCTGCCTTTTAGAGTAACTTTTATTCAACGGTTTTTCGTAGCGTCTGTTTCCATTAATAGCCGATGAGAATGGATCATAGCTATATTAGCTCCTGCATTTGAAACTCCGAGAACTATTGTGACAACTTACTAATTTCCTAAACTACACATGCAAAGGTCGTTTATGTAATTTATGAAGAGTAGCGGACCCAAGACAGTCCCCTGTGGAACACCGCTGGTGACATTTGCTGGGCTTGAGTGGACTCCATCAACTAGAACGTTGTGTTCTATTCGCCAGGAAATACTTATTCCAGTGTAGAACTTTTCCACGGATTCCAACATTTGCCAATTTTGAGAGTAGGATATTATGGTCTACCCTGTCGAACGCTTTACTGAAGTCAAGATATATGACGTCAGAGTTCGAACCTGTTCCCAAGGCTTTGAGTACATCTTCAATGTGGTGTAAGAGCTGTGTTAGACAATCCCTGCCACAGCGAAAGCCATGCTGATTTGCATTTAGGAGTTTGTAGGTCTCCAGGAAGTCAGCTATCCTTGATGTGGAAGGTGAGTGAGATTGGGCGATAGTTGAGTGCGAGGGATCTGTTTCCCTGTTTGAAAACCGGGATGACCGACTAGGATAGAAACTGTTTCGGTATATAACCTGCATCTAACGAATTTCTCCAGAGGTTGGTCAGAGGGACTGCAAGTTGGTGTCTACATTCCTTCAGGAGACTAGCGGGGAATCTATCAGGGTCTACAGCAGAGTAGTATTTGACCTCATTTATTGCTGCTACGATGTCAGTGGCAGTGAAGGTTATGTCTGAGATTTTATGTTGGGAGTCAACTTCGTTCGCTTCTCTTACGTCAATATCAGTGGGAACACTAAAGACAGAGCAGTATTGTTTCTGCAATATTTCTGCCATTCCTTTAGCATCGTGTTGGGGAATGCCGTTATCATCAATCAATGGCCCAATGGGTGAGACAATGGTTCTATGCTTATTTGCATAAGAATAGAACACTTTTGGGTTCAGTTTGATGTTTTTGATTACCCACTGTTCCTCCACAGCTCTTTGATTTTCAATGGAGGTTTTCATGTCGGTCTGCAGATGAAGTTTTTCCAGCTCTAGCCTTTTAATTGTTGTTGAATGTGGATGTTGTGTGTGGGAATATTGTTGACGTCGTGACGTCCACTGATAAAGAATAAGCTACTAATTTTCTATCTGTTATGTATGGTGTTTGTTACGTTTTTATCAGTTGTGCTGGTCATCCGGTGACAGGCGAACACTCATACATTGTCTTCAACAGGAGAGTCCATTATCATATATATATATATATATATATATATATATATATATCCTTTACTTGTTTCATTCATTCGTCTGCGGCTCTGCTGCAGTACTGCTTTCAAGGAGATTTTATTTGAATGAATCAGCCGAAATCGGGAAGCAAGTTTCTCACTACAGTCACGCCTGCGCATATGCATATATACATACATACATACATACATACATACATACATACATACACACGAAATGCATGTATGTGTATGTATATGCGCAGGCGTGGCTGTGAGGTGAGAGGCTTGCTTCCCGACGTTTCGACTTCCCGATCACATTGGTCGATTGATTCGAATAAAAAATTCAAGGTGGTACCAAAGCAGAGCCGCAGTTGTCATAGTGAACCACTGAAATCTACGAGGTTTTTTCATAGAAATTGCAATTATATATATATATATATATTTTCTCCGTCTGGATGGGACACCGGTCGGTCGCAGTAATACACATTTTTGCCAGTTGAGTGACTGGAGCATCCCTCACCCTCACAGAGACCTCAAAAGACATTTTAAAATCTACAAAGATCAGAACTTAACTGCATCACTTGGTGATCCAAAACTGCATCTCTTGGTGGTCCACTAACTCTATGTGGGTGTTGTTCAGAACATTGTCTGGTTTAAGAAGCCACATGCGATGGCATGGTGGTTCTAAGGTGTAGGTACAGAAGGTAGTCAAACTCTGCATAAGGGGTAGACAACAAACATACACACACACACGGATATATATATATATAAGCCATCTATACAATGATATCTGCTTGTCCATTAAAGTTCATTGACTATACGTACTGAGATTGTCCATCTCCCCCGATGTCATCCATGCTGCAATAGAAGACATCCGCGTGATTTTGAAGTAAAATATATTTCCTTTGAGGTAATTGTATCCCCTGTCGTGGACATGCCTTGATTTTAGTAAAACAGAAACTGGATTCAGTAAATGGAATCATTACGATATTTTATTTCTAACGTTTATTTATAAATAAAGGGATGAACAAATAAAGAAATGTAGGGCCGATTTATGATATATTTTGTAGCACACTTTCAGTAATGTATCGGCGTTATTAAGTCATGTTATTAAGCAAGTGCAGATGAGTTGGTAAGAAATAAACAGGGAGAGAAAAAATATTGTGAAAATCTTCTTCTTGATACCGTTTTAGTGAAAAGATGAGCGGAAGTTGTAACTAAATAAGCTGAAAATTAATGATCATATATGCGTCTGATAAATCTTATAGAATCGTCTTTGTGTTTCACTGGTTGAAGGAGTTAGAACTCTCTACATTGTCACACCAAGCTTTGTTGTTTAGAATCTTGCTTGAGAAAGTGCTGTAGGGACGTGATCCGAATGCATTTATTGGTGAAATAATGTTATTAAATCGAGTTTCGTACTGCAGTTACCATTGAAACGTGAAAACATAGATGGTGGAGCGCTTCTATGATGGTTTTGTCTGAATCACCACTAGTATGT
>NC_043004.1:83106868-83111868 GCF_006345805.1 Octopus sinensis
AGAAATGTTTTAGTGTTTTGAATAACATATGTATGCAAGAAGAGGAGCTTCAGTTCAGAATTTGGTGCTCGAATGTAATTTAATTTAATTTAACGTAGTGCGATACATTGGTAAGGTTTGTGTTATCTTCGCGTAGTCATGCGTGTGACAATATTTTCTATTCAATAGCAAGGGGATTATTTCACGAATTTAATGTCCATATATGCTTGTATGGTGACATACCATTTTTTCTGTTTGGGATGTGAAAAAGAGTATGTTGTTGGGTTTATCGAGCTTTGAATTTGCTTGCTGTAGATCTTATATGTGCGGATGTAGTAGTTGGTGAAATGCTAGGCCTTACGGCTGCGTCACAAGTAGTATTAATACAGAGACAGTTTCCTCCTTAAGTGCAGAGATTCTACAGCCGTAATCCTTATTATGGCTTTGGTTTTCGTTCGCGCCTCAAGAGAGTTCTTGGTAGTGGTAACTGGCTAGTTTTCTCGAAGTTGTTTGCTGCAGACAATTTATATTGTATTTCTCTATTCGTTTACGATAGTTGTAGTTAGGTGGAAAAGTTGTTTGGGAGTATTCTGAAAAATGATAAGGCTGTTTGTGTGAAGACTTGCCTGTGGAATGGAGGTATGCTGAACAAGATAGATAATTATCATTTTATTCTTCTTACGGTTCTGTGGGTGTGGTGCTGTTTATATATTTTATTCTTTCCTTGTAACCACTATTATTAAAGGCTATGCATAAGGTGTTGTAATTTCGCAGAGCACTATTTCAATGAAAGATAAAGCCGAAAGTCTAATAGATATGTTTTTTTCATAGGGTTTTAATAATGATACGATACAACTTAATTTTCATTAATCAGATCTCAGCTTGCTCTCGAAACTTTTAACTTACACATGGACAATATAAAACCAAGATGAACACGAATCTACCAGAGCCCAATGATTTCTGAGCTGGTCGAAACTTCAAAGCTAGAAGTAATAGTATCTTGATAAAGGATAATATGTACATATGTACATTATATATATATGTGTGTGTGTGTGTGTCGGCTTGTATGCATATGTAGGTATATGAATATGTGTATATACACATAAATGCACACACATATATATGCATATATATATATATATATATATATATATATATATATATATATATAAAGAGAGAGGGGGAGGGAGAAAGAATGGTATAAATAGATACAGAGACGGTGAGCAATATATATTGCTTACCTTAGCAACAACTTCCTGCTTTACGTCCTGGAATTGCATAAATTGGATACTTTGTGTAATGCTGTGTACCTGGATGTGAAATAGAATGTAATAATAATAATAATAATAATAATAATAATAATAATAATAATAATAATAATAATAACAACAACAACAACAATAATAATATTAATAATAATAATGATACCTTGCATATGTGCTGTGACTTGTGATGCACTTATTTTTTCTGTATCGAATGCTTTACGTAGGGTATGTGCGGTGCCTAGCAGTGCTATTTTCTGTATGTTATATATACTTGTTAGTCCTGGTGTTTTACTTATGGATTTATCTGAATATTTTTTTATATCTATTGCACTTACTATGATAGGAATTGTTTCGATTTTTAGACTCCACATTGAAGTTAACTCTATTTCCAGATACATCGATTAGAAGCATTTTTGACTCCTTTATCATCATCATCATTATCATCATCATCATTACCACCACCACCACCACCATCATCATCATCATCATCATCATTATCATTATTATTACTATTATTATTATTATTATTATTATTATTATTATTATTATTATTCTATGTTTGACTTTTGCTTTATATTTGTACAAGTTGGCTCCAAGTCTCACCCAGAGACCTCAAGAGACAACAGGGTTGGAAGTTCATGTTGTTGTTATGCCTAGTGTGCCATATATTTGAGGGGGGGTGTTGTACTAATGAATGTCTAAAAAAAGTTGTTTTTTTTTTTAAACCGAAAATTATGTTTGTTTTAAACCTTGAGATTACATAGAAAGTATTTTGCGTAGGATATGAGCAGTTCCCATGAGCACTATCTTTTGAATTTCTGCCATTTTGGGGTTTTCTGGTATCTGAGTTAGGTAGCAATCAGCCCCTTTTGCTATCATTCCCAGGGCACCTATGACAACAGGTATTGTTTTAGTCTTCAGGTTCCACATTTTGCTGATTTCTATTTCAAGATCTTTATATTTGCTGAGTTTTTGATAGGTCTTGACAGATACGTTTATATCGATTGGGACAGTCATATCAATGAGGCCGCATGTTCTTTGTTTGAAGTCTTTCAATATGATGTCTGGCCTATTTGCATCTATCTTTCTGTCAGTTTGAATGGTGAAGTTCCAGAGGAGTGAGATGTGGTCATTTTGAAGCACTGGGGGTGGTTTGTGTTCCCACCAGTTTTTTTCATGGGGCAAATCCAGGTTTTTACAGATTACCCAGTGAATATATTGTGCAGCTCTATCGTGCCTGTTGAGATACTCTGTAGGCGCTAGAAGACTGCACTTGGAGACCACATGGTCAATGGTTTAATTTTGTTGCTTGCATACACGACACGTTGGACTGCTTCTGATCTTTAATATGTTGGCCTGGTAGTTTCTTGTTGGTAGGCATTGATCTTGAGCTGCTATGATAAACACCTCTGTTTCAGATTTTAAGCCAGAGGCCATTAGCCATTGATGGGTCAGGGCTTTGTCAACATCTGCACTATTTGCTCTCTTTGGGTATTTGCCATAGAGAGGTTTTTCTATTATTATTATTATTATTATTATTATTATTATTATTATTATTATTATGCCGTAAGTGTTAACTCAAAGAGATTGAAAATATAATATTTAGATAATCATAATAACTGTTAGAAGGGTTGGAATAGTCAACAATGATGAGTCGCGCACAGTAGGCATGGAATATCTGATCAAGTTCAAGCAAGGTGTCACGAACACATTGATCATGATAACGATCAGAGTCTAAAGTGTAGACGGATAAAAATAAAATGGAGAAGAGGGAAAAAAGATTGTGCTTGAATGTTGGATGTGAATGAAGAGAATGTACTAGAAGAATATCAGAGAAGAATTGAAAATGAACACGAAGTGTGTGATCCAACAGTAGTAAAAAGTGGTGAAGAAGGAGTAAGAAACGAAGGAAAGGTAAATGAAGAAAATTAAGTGCATAGGGAAAGAGATGCAGTAGAACAAGTGATATCAAATGTGGAGCAAGTCTTGGCTTTTGAACAAGTCTTAAGGGCGGGTTGGAGACTCTAGAAATGATGCGACTGCAAATTTGGGGGCAGAGAATGAAAGCGCCAAATGTAAGATATATGGGGAGTGAAAAAGTAAGGAGAGCCTGAGGCAAACAAAACGGTATTCTTAGCCTGGTTGAAAGAGAGAACATCAATGAAACAACCTACTTAATCATAGCCGGTGCTAATTTTGCGGCTGTCATAAAAGGATAGAAGCGGATGACAGCTGAAGAATAGGAAAGAAAAGAAAGGACCAAAGTGGAGGAAGAAACTGGAAGGCAGAGTAGGGCAACAAAATACCAGCTGTTATTTGATAAAATACATTTCGGTATTGCAGACGCTGGTTGATAAGATTGAATGTAGTATGATCCGATTATAAGAAAGCATATTACATGATACCGCAGAGTTGAATGAGTCAAACAATGGGCATGTTTGGAATGGCAGAAAATCTGGAGAAAATGATGAATGAAAGTATGAAACACCATAGTGTTTTGATAGGAACCAAAGGAAAATTCCGAAGGTGAAAATCAGACGCTTATATGCCATGGTGAAATTTTATCTTCATTACTATTTGTAGTGGCCATGGTATTGCTCAGTTTCATATTACTGAAACTGAAAATATTTTATGATTTGGGGAAAGGGTATGGTCCGATAAATCATCTCCAAATAATTGATGATATAAAACTTTGTGCGAAAAATGAAAAGTAACTGGAAAGACTTGTACATACTGCCCTTTTGTTCCCGAATGATGTAGAAATGGAATTTATGCTTAGAAAATACGATATTTTAATAATGAATTAAAGAAACGTCATCGAAAATACTTATTCAAGAGCAGTGCCAATTGTCAGGTTTAGAGTTGGAATTGTGGATTGGACAAAACGTAAGATGCAGAAACTGGGCAGAAAAATAGAAAGTAGTCGACAATATACAGTGTCCATAATCAAAAATCTGAAATTAACCGGAGTTACTTAAAAAGAAACCAGAGTAAATGATGTTTAATTGTTGTGGAATAATGTGCGCAGAAGGGATGAGACAGTTAAGTGTATCATTTTCATGCCAGCATAAGGAAGTGATTAAAGGTAGTGAATAAAGTACAGGTGATCAAGACTTGAGAAGAGGGATGAAAACGAAATTGAAAGAGAGCATGTTAAGCACACTTAAGAAAAACCTTTGCATGGTCAGGTTAGGAACGCCAAGGTGCAAAATCTTGGGACCCTTAAAAAACAGGGCCATTGAAAAACGAAACAAAGAGCATTGTTGTAGCACTTTAAGGTCCAGTGTATTGCATGAAAGATCAGCTGTAAAACCAGATGTTGAAATAGCTTTGCGTTCAAAGGACAATAGCTTTCCATTTTTCTTTCTGAAATGTGGATGAAGATGTCATCATAAAGAAAGCGGACTGTCTGCTATCTAAAATTTTTGAAGTGCCTACTTTGCGGCAAGGAACGCAACTGAGGGCAGCAGCTTAGAATTCCATCATTCACCAAATGTATACTAAAGAAGATGGATCAGTAAACGTGTGGCAACATATACGTCGGTGCAACAGCATTGGAATATTTTACGATTTGGTAAAAGACAAAAGATGCAATTAAGATTGGGTATTATGAAGATATTGTAAAAACACTCACCGATTTATTTAAATGAATTCCACACAAAATTAATAATATTAAATAAAAGAAACAGCCAGTTGCCAACATTGACATATATAGGTATGAGTAGAGGTTACTTTTCAGTAAACGGTTTATAACCC
>NC_043004.1:83116868-83261868 GCF_006345805.1 Octopus sinensis
TTTTCAATGGCCCACTTCTCCTCAGCTGATCTTTGGTTATTGATGAGGGACTTCATGCATTGTTGGAGGTTATATTTTTTGGATTCAAGCAGTGCGATAGCCGTCGAATGTGTGTGTTGCTGTTGGCAGTACTTTAGTTTGTTAATTTTTTTGTTTGTTCTTTTTATTTTTCTGATAATGGTTTTTCTGTTTTGGGGGATTCTGCACTTTTTGTTCACAGGTCTTGGTGGGGAGTGTTTTGCACATATGTCTGTGACGGTGTCTACAAAGATCTGCCAAGATGTTTTATGGTTGGTGGAGATGTGTGTATGTGTAAAGGACCAGTCAACATTTGATAGCTCGTTCCTGATTGCATCCCAGTTGGCTTTATGGAGATCCATGTTGTCAAATGGGTGGGCTGGAGGAAGGTCACTAGGATTAGCTTTCGGCTGGTGGAATTTCATGTTACAGAGAACCATGTCATGGTCTGAAAGAAGGGTTTTTTCCACTGTAACGTTATGTATAGTGTTAGTGTGGTTACTAAACACTAGGTCCAAAATGTTCTGATGTCTTGTTGGTGCAAGGACAAGTTGGGACAAGAAAAACTCATTCGTAAAGTCGAAAAGTGACTCTGCTGCTTCTTTGTCAGCGGTTGAGGCGGGAGTGCTTGGTTTCAAACAGTTTGTAGTCCAGTCAACACAGGGTAGATTGAAGTCTCCCATCATGAGTATGTTGCTAGAATGGCACTGTTGAATAAAGCACTTAATGCTGTTGAGGCATTCTTATATATATATATAAGTATGTATATACAGTTGCGGCCAAAATGTTCAGAACGGCATTCTTTTCGTCAGAAAAGTAAGTATAAGTTTTTATCAAAGTAGTTTTATATTCTATAATTTTCACAGACAATAAATACTATATTAATTGTTATTGTCCAAGATTTTGGTGTAATTTGAGAGGATAATACAAACGTTATGAATGATTTAGTGATTTACTGCAAAACCCATGACGGCCAAGATGATCAGAACGGTTGAAAAAATAACAAAATAATCAAAAATGACAGAGAATACTGGAATTATCTAATATTTAGTGTGAAGCTCTTTAGCTTCAATCACACTCTGACATCTTCGACTGCATGAGGAAATTAAATTTTCAATTTCTTGCTGTGTGATCTTATTCCATTCTTCCTGAAGGGCATTCCATAATTGCTCAGTTGTTTTAGGATTTCTGGCTTTCGAACATTCTCCTAGAATATTCCATACATTTTCAATAGGATTGAGATCTGGGCTTTGAGCAGGCAATCCATAACAAAAACTTTTTCAGCCTTGAGGAAGTTCATGACCGCCTTAGCCTTGTGACATGGGGCATTGTCCTGCATGAATATGGGTGGTCGCTTAGTTGAATTTCTCAGCACAGGCAAGACATGATCTTTTATAAGTTGTTTATAAACTCCTGCATTTACCTTTCCATGTAATCGCGCCAAAGGGCCCACAGATATCATCCCCCAAACTTCCTCCACCGAATTTAACACTAGTCTTAAGGCATTCAGGCGACAAATGTTCACCTACTTTTCGACGAACGTACCTTTTCCCATCTCAGCCAAATAACATAAAGTTAGATTCATCACTGAAATGCACCGTTCGCCATTTTTCTTGAGACCACAACACATGTTCGGTTGCAAAGGTATGACGACACTTTTTTCTTGGAGCTGATCAGTGGCTTCACTGCAGGTGCTCTTGTTTGTAGGTCATGTTCAACTAAACGACGAGACACAGTTTTTCGAGATAAAGTTTTCTTCAATACAATGCTCATTTTCCGAGAAACAACAGCAGCAGTTTTAAATCTGTCCTTTTTAACCAACTTTACCATAGCACGATCTTCTCACTTGGTCGTTTTTCTTGGCCTACCTGTAAACTTTCTTGCTTCACACGAACCACAATCATCGTAGACCTTAAGAATACCGTGTACAACACTTTTTGACTTGTTAACAATCTTTGCAATAGACCCAATACTTAAATTATCCTTTTTTCGAAGATTAATAATCTGCTGACGAATTGGTAATGGAGTAAGTAGCATTATATTAACAAAGTACACTGCAAATATTCTTACTAATGTTTAGTAAACGAACCGTCACGTAAACAAATTCAACACATTAGAGTTCGCCGGTTAAATATACTAAAACACGGAGTAAAAGCAACCGTTTTGACCATTTTGGCCGCCATGGGCTTTGCATTAAATCACTAAATCATCCGTAAATTTTTATTATCCTCTCAAACTACACCAAAATCTCAGACAATAACAAATAATATCGTATTTATTGTCTGTGAAAATTATAGAATATAAAACAACTTTGATAAAAAAAATATATCTACTTGTCTGACGAAAACAATGCCGTTCTGAACATTTTGGCCGCCACTGTATGTAAAATTACTTGGAAATGGATGCGCGGCGTTCAATTATTATATGAATATATATACATACATAAATACATACGTACATACATACATACATACATACATACATATACATACATACATACATACATATATATACATATATATATATATATATATATATATATATACATGTGTGTGTGTGTGCGTGTTTGTGTGTGTGTGTGTGCGTGTGTGTGTGTGTGTATGTTTGTGCGTCTGTGTTTGTCTCCCTAACATTGCTTGACAACTGATGCTGGTGTGTTTACGTCCCCGTAATCTAGCGGTTCGGCAAAATAGACCGATATAATAAGAACTAGGTTTACAAAGAATAAGTTCTTCCTGTAGCTCCTTTATGTGATGGACAATATGTTTTACTCTAATGAATATATTACAATCCACTTCAGAACTGAGTCTCTCATATTCATTCACAGATTCATACCTACGTATTATAGGTTAGTCTGTTAGTATGACACTCAATTGGTTGATTAGTTTTAAAATTTATTAAACCTTTCTAATAAGCGTACATGCATAAGTGTATATGTGAGTATGTATATGAATATATAGCTTATTGTGAGTCTGCGTATGCATTTTTATGTGTACACGAATGTATGTGTGCATGTATATATTTATATACATATACATGCGTATTACTGGTGTGTGCGTAAGTGCTCGTATATATGTCACTAGTGCATACAAATGTATAAATTTGTATGTAAATATATACACATACAAATGTGAGTGTGTGTGTGTGTGTGTGTGTGTGTGTGAATAGATATAACATCAGGAGATAGCGTTTTGGAATCTGGGCATATAAATTATTAGGACTCTGATATAATCCAGATCTGGTTAAACTCATCAAATGATAAGGAACATACAGAATAGTTTACGATGAATAATGATATGGTAGTTCTCTCGATAGGTGAATCCTGAGTTCCTTGCCTTGGATTTCGTACAGCATACAGTGTATATAAGCAAGGAATAATGGAAAAGGACAGAGAATTAAAGATGTTCAAAATTTAGTTATCAAAATATTATTGTCATTAAATTTAATAATGAAGAATTCTCTATTCTTCTTCATTGTGTATATGTATGTATGTATGTATGTATGTATGTATGTATGTATGTATGTATGTATGTATGTATGTATGTATGTATTTGTGTGTGTATGTATGTATGTATGTATGTGTGTATGTATGTATGTATGCATTCATGTATATATGTATGTATGTATGTATGTATGTATGTATGCGCGAGATCTGGTCAACGAGTATCCTGACTGTTGCCATAGTAACGAAGCTGAAGCACGCAGAGTAAATCCTCTTGGCAAGGTTCATGAAACGAACCTCCACAGTAAGAGAAATTATAAACAGAAAAAAATCTGTTTTTCAACGCCAGGCCAACAAATACTGGAAAAAAGTAAAGAACCAAAACAACTGAACGTACTGACCTTACAATAATTAATTTATGTAAAATATATTTAGACAATAATGAACTCCATCTTTTGGCGAAAGGATCGAAATTCACGCTTACACCAACATTTAACCACCAAGAATTAGAGAAGGATATCCAAAAATTCTGTCGGAAATTCCGACTTGTTGAATCCTTCGCTAATAACAGTAGTGAGATTGATGAATCCCTAATAAGGAATAAATGAAAATTCACCCAACAGAAAGAAGAAATAACTACGTCAACTGATTCATTGATATCCTGACTAAATTTCTCCTGTTAGACGCAATTTCTCATGTTAGGCTAAATTCTAACAAACCAGAAATGTCTGCACTTACGCGTCTAAGCTATAGCATAATAATCATTAAACAAGCAGATAAACGAGGTGCTGTCGAATACTACAGGGTTTAGTTAGGACCAATTGAAGGACACAACATTCTGCTGTGATATACCTTCAAATATAGAACCCCACCTCATGAAGAATACCAATAACTTGGTACCAAATCACTAAAACTCCCTTGCAAATAATGAAAGAGGCTACATCACCTATTGCCGCATCTGTTGCGTCGTACCAAAAATACACAGCTCAAAAGAAATCCTACATGCAGTAAAGAAATGAAGTGAGTACATAAATAAACTTAATACACCCGAAAGATCTAACACTTATACCTATTATAGCTGTCCATCATGTCCTACCCATTGTCTAAGCCATTTTATTGATATTATTTTGAAACCATTATGTACTCACAAATTTAGTTTCGTCCTTGATGACATCGACTTCTTGACCCAACTTCCCACAGCAACTGAATTGAATTCACTTTTACTTACTTTTGACGTAGTAAGTCTTTACATCAACATCCCACATGATTTAAGAATAAAGGCGATTCCCAATAAATTCACCGTGTCATTTACAGTAGATGCAGTCAAATTTATCCTTGTAAAAATACATTCTTTTTCGATGGAAAGTATTACATGCACAGCCATGGAAACGAAATTTGCCCCCGTTTACGCGAACTCCGTAATGGAGTTAGAAAACCAATTCTACCAAAGAGTAGAAGAAAACTACCGCACTGAATTTAGAAGGTGTATTGAAGATGCATGGACGAGATACTTTGACGATTGCTTCATAATCTGGACAAAATATCTAGATACCCTGGAATAATACAATATCCTCCTCAACATTCTACCCCTATTCTCCAATTTACGAAGGCGACAAGTAGTAGGAGATTATCATTTCTAGACATAATAGCAATTATGACACTACCATCACCACTGATATACATCATAAACACACAAACGCGCATCAATACCTGGACTTTAAATTGTGCCACCCAACACATAAAAAAAGCGATTTCTCATACTGCCTAGCCAGAAAAAATTGTAACTTTGTGGAAAATGTGAATACAAGAGACAAACACCTAACAGAGCTCAAAGAATTGCTACTAAAACAAAACTACCCACCTCTATTTAAAGAAAACGGTATGCAACGGCTATTTTGATTTAAACCTTTGCTTAGATATATATGACAGTTTGAAGAATGTTGATCTTACAGACTATTATGAGATATCTCATGTAAAGAGTATCGTTTGCTCCAAATAAGGATGTAGATTCATTGATTAGCGTGAGATTTAAAAATGAGTAATGATTGCCTCGTCATAGTCACAGATATAAGCAGAACAACAAACATAACAGATCTATTAGTTAAAGATTGTTTACATATATATATATTTTTTTAAATTATTATTTGAGGGAATAAAATCCAAACTTACAAGGTAAAAGAATTCAATTTAGAAATACTAAATCAAATTCCACACAATATAATATGTATATAAGATATTAGAAAAAGCACCTTTTATCAATTCAAAATGAATAATTACATAGCACCATCTAGAAAATTACGGCTGCTCAACCACTCAAATGTGGAAGTGATATATCTCGACTTTGCAAAGGCCTTTGATAAAGTCGATCATGGAATGATATGTCACAAACTGCGTGATCTCAACATAGTTGGAAAACTGGGAGAATGGCTTCATGACTTTCTGAAGGATAGAAGTCAGGTGGTAGTAGCCAATGGGGCCACCTCCATTAACACACAAATAGTGAGCGGTGTTCCGCAGGGCACTGTTCTGGGACCACTACTGTTCATAATGGCCCTCTCAGACATGCCCTCAGCCACGCAGAGAGCCACGATCACAAGTTATGCAGATGATACAAAAGTTTCACAGGCAATACAGAACCCTGAGGACACTAAACACCTGCAATGTGAGCTGGACGAAATATACAAGTGGGCTGAAAAGAATAGCATGCAGTTCAATGCTGGAAAGTTTCAAGCTTTATACTATCAGCATGCAAAACTGAATGCAATACCCAATGAATACACTGGACCCGGAGGGATTGCAATCCCAGAGGCACAATCAGTGCGTGACCTGGGTATTCACATGAGTGATGACGCGACCTTTCATGTACATGTTGCTAAACTGACACTGAAATGTAGACGGCTGGCTGGATGGATTCTTAGAACCTTTAGAACAAGAGAACAAGAAACCATGATGGTCCTCTGGAAGACACTTGTCCTAAGCCACTTTGACTATTGCTCTCAGCTATGGTCACCATCCAGTGTCAAGTTGATCACAGAACTTGAGGCGACCCAACGAAGCTACACAAAGAAGATAGCCTCTATGCAGAATGTAAGCTACTGGGAAAGACTCAAGAGATTAAAATTATATTCCCTGGAGCGTAGGCGGGAAAGATATGCCATAATATACATCTGGAAGATCCTGGAGGGAAGTGTCCTGAACTTTGGCATCGAGAGTTACGCAAATGCCAGAACTGGGCCCCACTGCGTGGTGCCTAGGACTCCAAACCTGCCATCAAGATGTAGGACAAGATTCTGTGATAGCCTGGGCTTCCGAGGCCCACAGCTCTTCAATATCCTCCCGAAGAACCTGAGAGACCTGCATGGGGTGGATACAGATGTCTTTAAAATGAAGCTGGATCTCTTCCTGTCAGGTGTCCCAGATGAACCAACTTCACGGCAGGAGGGGCAGATGAGGGCAGCTGCATCGAACTCTCTCATGCACCAAATAGCAGTTGCTAGAAAGCCTCCATGAAGTGAAACCAAGTAGCAACACCAAATGGCGGTGCCCCAGCATGGCCACAGCTCATAAGCTGAAACTAGAATCAATCAATCAATCAATCAATCATAATAGAAAAGTTAAAATTAAAATTGAAATAGGTAATACCTATTACATACATTATATTATTTTTGTAATTTACTTAATCTTTACTTTTTAATTGTTATTTTAATTTTAACTTTTCTATTATATGTAATTTTCTAGATGGTGTAACTTAATTATTCATTTTGAATTTATAAACGGTGGTATTTTCTAATATTATATATATATATATATATATATATATATATATATATATATATATATATATATATATATACGTTTAAATATTTGTTGTGCAAGATTTTTTATGTGAAGTCGTGTGTTGAAACAGATATTGTTATATTTCGGAATGGTCATTTTGCCAGTTTAGCCAATAAATATTACAGACATCCCCCACATACACACACTAAATAAACATAAACGCACATAGAGATATAAGCATGCGCAAATGAAGACATACAATAGAAATACAAAATGGCTGACGGTTAGTAAGGAGAGACACAAATAAGTGAGAAGAAAACAAAGGACCACTGATGCGGTCACAGGAGAGTGACGAAAGAACTATGGCCGAAATAAGATTAAGATTAATGTAAAAATAAATAACACTGAAGCAAAGTAACACCAAATATATAGTGCGTGTGTTTTTATTGGCTAAACTGGCAAAATGACCATTCCGAAATATAACAATATATATATATATATATATATATATATATATATATATATATATATTTACATGCATATATACATATTGATAGAAGTGGCAAGACAACAAAAGAATGAAAGAGACCACGATATTATGTAAACAGAAGTATTTATCTGTAAATATATTATGTGACAACTATTTGGTAGCCATGATAAAACTCCGAGTTTCGGATGCCGGGGAGGAAACCTACGTCGGCATGTATGGACATGCGCGCCTACGCGATTCCTATGAACATTTTTACTCTCTTAACTTTACTCCGTCCCCTTACTTAGTGGTCATTCTAATAGCTCTTTTGTCTTAATAACGGTCAATAACACAGTAATTTCCCTTTATTTTAACGGTCATTTTCATCGCATTTTTTTCAATAGCCTGATAACTAAAGACATGCCGGTGTGGGTTTTCGCCCCGACATCCGAAACTCGGAGTTTTATCATGGGAAACGAATAATGGTTACATATTATATTTACATATATATATACATATATATATATATATATATATATATATATATATATATATATATATATATATATAATATATATATATATATATATATAAATATATATATATATATATATATATATATATATATATATAAGAAATATTGAATTTCTAAATCTCTCGTAGAGATATGTACGGCGGTGGGGCGATAGAATGGTTGTATACTGTCAATCTAGCAAGAATGTGACAGTAGGGGGTACACCACCGCTGTATAGCCCTAGGAAGCATCGAACGCCTCCTGATGGCTTTGACACATTTTTCCCTATGTCCTTATATACATTTGCGAAGGGGAGACAAACACCCCCGGCTGCCGAAGCTGCATCTAGGGACACGTGTTTCAGGATCGTTGGAAGGACAACGATCCTGAAAAACGTTCCCTAGATGCAGTTCCGGCAGCCGGGGGTGTTTGTCTCCTCTTCGCAAATGTATATAAGGACACAGGGAAAAATGTGTGAAAGCCAGCAGGAGGCGTTCGATGCTTCCTAGGGCTATACAGCGGTGGTGTACCCCCTACTGTCACATTCTTGTTAGATTGACAGTATACAACCATTCTATCGCCCCACCACCGTACATGTCTCTACGAGAGATTTAGAAATTCAATATTTCTTATTTTGATAATCAGTGAATAGACTTCACTGAATATAGATATATACAATTGCGAAGTCGAGGCAAATATCACCACCCCCCTCTTTTTTTTGGTTATTGTGGTGTGTTTGTTTCGAGTGCGTCATTGTGAAGAGGTTGTGAGTTCGAGTTCGTTGGAGGACGTTGAAAAGTTTTTGTTGGAGATTTTTGAAAATGCAAGAGCAGACTTATGCGAGAGCAGCAGGCAGAGGCCTAGTTGCCAGTGAACAGGAAATGGAAGAAGTGGTGGTCGAACAGAAAACTCTAGAGAAGTATTTCGACAGTTTAAAGAGGGAGGGTGACTGCGTGAGAGTCACACCGTCCGAGGAGGAAGAAAGCAACACGGAGAAGCGTATGATTACGTACAGGACATGGTGTGTGGCGTCGAAAAAAGTTGAAGTAGCAGAAACGGAAGAAGTAGAAAAGTGTCTGAAGGAAATTGAGGGTGAACCCACATTTTACAAAAGAGGTAGGAAATATGCCACAGTGGTGGTATATTTTAAAACAGAAAATGAAGCAAAAAAGAATGCAACAAGAATTTTGAAAACGGATAAGTGGACTTTACTACCAAGTTACTGCGGAAGGAGGGCAGTGAGGATGAGAATTAGCAGAATTTCGCCCGAATTTAATATGGAGAGGTTGTTGGCGGCAGTGGTTTTCAACTGCAAGGATAGTGTGGAGGTGTTGAAGGTGGAGAAGTCAACAGAGGTTAAGTGGTGGGGATATACGGTGCAGGTTCTGGCACACATAACCGTGCGAGACCTGTACAACATCCCGGAGGAGTTGGTCTACCCTGATGAGACACGGCTTAGAGTCGTGGTAGAGGGAAGACCCCCAGTCTGCTATAATTGTAAATCAAGGGGCCACCTGAAGGATGTGTGCCCGCGGGAAAAAACGAAAGCACCGGAGGCTGTAATAGAGGAGTGTAAAGATACGTGTGTGGAGGAGGGAGAAGTGCAGGAGGAAACAAAAGAGCAGCTAAATGAGGATACGGAAGAAGAACGAGCAAGTGCAGAGGAGGAAAGAACAGAAGATAGGAAGAGAACAAGGGTGGAATCACCACAGGAAGTGCAAAAAAAGAAAAAAATCAAAAGCAAGATAACAGAAGAAAAAGAAGAGAGAACACGCAAAGAAAAGGAAGTAAAAGAGAAGGCGAGAGAGCAGCCAAGGTCAGAGTTTGACCAAGAATGGGAGACAAGAGTGAAAGAGCAGTTGGAAGCGTGTAAAAAGGGAAGAAGGCCTGCAAGAAAAAACCTGAAAGTAGTTGTGATGTATATCAAGAATACAGAACTGGAAAAGAGACTTGCAGGTAGGAAAGGGTTGGTCAGGGTGAAGTTGAACCCAAAACTGTATGGTGACGATGTAAAAGGCGCAGTTATAGAAAAAGAAACATTCACAAAATTAAAAAATATATTTAATGCTATTTATATAACGCATTATGTACGGTATGACAATTTACCAAATGTTATTGACCAAATGGACTTAATAGAATATATGACGGACGAACGTCCAATATAAAAGAATTAGAATATATGTAATGTTAAAAAGTAAAATTGTTAATTGTAAAATTGTAAAATGTAAAATTGTATTTTGAACTGGAATATATGTAATAGTGAAATGTACAATTGTATTTTAAACGGAACTGCGAGTTGGGGGTTCGTAAGCCGTTCCATCTCATTATATATAATTCATCTTTATTTCATATTTTATTTTTACTTTATGTACCCCACGTCCCGTCTTGTAATGTCCCGTCTGAATTAGGGCCATCTTGCCCAGAATAAAGATATAATATCACCAGCCGACCTTTTTTTTTTTGGAGTCGTTATTCTGGTGTGTTGGTTTCGAGTGCGTCATTGCGAAGAGGTTGTGACTTCGAGTTCGTTGCTGGAGGACGTGGTGGATTTTATTTGGAAATTTTGAAAATGCAAGACCAGACGTATGCGAGAGATGCAGGCAGAGGCGTGGTTGCGAGTGAACTAGAAATGGAAAAAGTGGTAGTCGAGAAGAAGACTTTAGAAAAATATTTCGACAGTTTGAATAGGGAGGGTGACTGCGTGAGAGTCACACCGTCTAAAGAAGAAGAAAACAACGCGGAGAAACGTATGATAACATACAGGACATGGTGTGTGGCGTCAAGAAAAATAGAAGTAGCAGAGACGGAAGAAATAGAGAAATGTCTGCAAGGAATTGAGGGTGAACCTACCTTTTTCAACAGAGGAAGGAAATATGCCACAGTGGTGGTACACTTTAAAATCGGAAAGTTGGACTTTATTACCCAGTTTCTGCGGAAAGAGGGCAGTCACAATAAGAATTAGTAGGATTTCGCCCGAACTTAACATGGAGAGGATATTAGCGGCAGTAGTTTTCAACTGCCAGGAAAGTGTGGAGGTGGTGAAGGTGGAAAAGTCAACAGAAGTTAAGTGGTGGGGATATGCGGTACAGGTTCTGGCACATATAACCGTGCCAGACCTATACAACATCCCGGAGGAGTTGGTCTTCCCTGATGAGACACGGCTTAGAGTCGTGGTAGAGGGAAGACCCCCAGTCTGTTATAATTGCAAATTAAGAGGCCACATGAAGGATGTGTGCCCGCTGGAGAAAACGATAGCACCGGAGGCTGTAACGAAGGAGTGGAAAGATACGTGTGTGGAGGAGGGAGAAGTGCAGGAGGGAACGAAAGCAGTGGAGGCGCAAACGGAGGATCAGCTAATTGAGGATGTGGAAGAAGAACGTGCAAGTGCAGAGGATGAAAGAACAGAAGATAGGAAGAGAACAAGGGTGGAATCACCACCGAAAGTTCTAAAAAAGAAAAAAATCAAAAGCAAGATAACAGAAGAAAAAGAAGAGAGAACGTGCAAAGAAAAGGACGAACAGACAAAGACAGAGGTAAACCTAGAATGGAGAAAAAAAGTGAGATAACAGTTGGATGCTTGTAAAAAGGGAACAAGACCTGTAGGAAAATACCTGAAAGTATGCGTGTTGTACGTGAAAGACACAGAAGTGGAAAAAAGTCTTGCAGGTAGGAAAGGATTGATTATGGTTAAATTACACCCAAAACTGCATGATGACGATGTGAAATTGGTAGTTGTAGATAGAGGAACATTTACTAAATTGAAAAGTATGTTTGATGAGGTTTATTTAACGTATTATGTATGTTATGACAATTTGCCAAATGTGATAGACCAGATGGAATTAACAAAGTACATTACGGACGAACGTCCAATAGAACTGGAATATATGTAATTGTAAAATTGTAAATTGTAAAATTGTAAAATGTAAAATTGTAAAATGTAAAATTGTAACATTGTAAATTGTAAAATTGTAAAATGTAAAATTGTATTTTAAACGGAACTGCGAGTTGGGGGCTCTTAAGCCATTCCATCTAACTCATTACACATAATTCATCTTCATTTCATATTTTATTTTTACTTTATGTAATGTCCCCTCTGCATTCGGGCTATCGTGCCCATAATAAAGATATAATATCACCAGCCGACCTATTTTTTTTTTTTGGAGTCGTTATTCTGGTGTGTTTGTTTTGAGTGCGTCATTGTGAAGAGGTTGTGACTTCGAGTTCGTTGCTGGAGGACGTAGTGAATTTTATTTGGAGATTTTGAAAATGCAAGACCAGACGTATGCGAGAGCAGCAGGCAGAGGCCTGGTTGCGTGTAAACTAGAAATGAAAGAAGTGGTAGTAGAGAAGAAGACTTTAGAAAAATATTTCGACAGTTTGAATAGGGAGGGTGACTGCGTGAGAGTCACACCGTCCGAAGAAGAGGAAAACAACGCGGAGAAACGTATGATAACATACAGGACATGGTGTGTGGCGTCAAGAAAAATAGAAGTAGCAGAGACGGAAGAAATAGAGAAATGTCTGCATGGAATTGAGGGTGAACCTACCTTTTTCAACAGAGGAAGGAAATATGCCACAGTGGTGGTACACTTTAAAATCGGAAAGTTGGACTTTATTACCCAGTTTCTGCGGAAAGAGGGCAGTCACAATAAGAATTAGTAGGATTTCGCCCGAACTTAACATGGAGAGGATATTAGCGGCAGTAGTTTTCAACTGCCAGGAAAGTGTGGAGGTGGTGAAGGTGGAAAAGTCAACAGAAGTTAAGTGGTGGGGATATGCGGTACAGGTTCTGGCACATATAACCGTGCCAGACCTATACAACATCCCGGAGGAGTTGGTCTTCCCTGATGAGACACGGCTTAGAGTCGTGGTAGAGGGAAGACCCCCAGTCTGTTATAATTGCAAATTAAGAGGCCACATGAAGGATGTGTGCCCGCTGGAGAAAACGATAGCACCGGAGGCTGTAACGAAGGAGTGGAAAGATACGTGTGTGGAGGAGGGAGAAGTGCAGGAGGGAACGAAAGCAGTGGAGGCGCAAACGGAGGAGCAGCTAATTGAGGATGTGGAAGAAGAACGTTTAAGTGCAGAGGATGAAAGAACAGAAGATAGGAAGAGAACAAGGGTGGAATCACCACCGAAAGTTCTAAAAAATAAAAAAATAAAAAGCAAGATAACAGAAGAAAAAGAAGAGAGAACGCGCAAAGAAAAGGAAGTAAAAGAGAAGGCGAGAGAGCAGACAATGACAGAGGATGACCAAGAATGGGAGCCAAAAGTGAAAGAGCAGTTGGAAGCTTGTAAAAAGGGAAGAAGACCTGTAGGAAAAACCTGAAAGCATTCGTGATGTATATCAAAGACACAGAAGTGGAAAAAAGACTTGCAGGTAGGAAAGGATTGATCAGGGTGAAGTTGCACCCAAAACTGTATGGTGACAATGTGAAAGGGGTAGTTATAGAAAAAGAGACATTTACAAAATTGAAAAGGATATTTAATGCTGTTTATGTAGCGCAATATGTTCGTTATGACAATTTGCCAAATGTGATAGAACAGATGGTATTGATAGAGTATATGACGGACGAACGTCCAATATAAAAGAACTTGAATACATGTAATGTTAAAATGTAAAATTGTAAATTGTAAAATTGTATTTTAAACGAAACTGCGAGTTGGGGGCTCCTAAGCCATTCCATCTAACTCATTACACATAATTCATCTTCATTTCATATTTTATCTTTTACTTTATGTACCCCACGTCCCGTCTTGTAATGTCCCCTCTGCATTCGGGCCATCGTGCCCATAATAAAGATATAATATCACCAGCTGACCGGTGTCTGTTACTCTAGGCCGATGAAGGAAAACGATCCTGAAACACGTGTCCCTAGATGCAGTTCCGGCAGTGTTTGTCTCCCCTTCGTAAACGTATATAAGGACACAGGGAAAAATGTGTTAAAGCCATCAGGAGGCGTTCGATGCTTCCTAGGGCTATACAGCGGTGGTGTCCCCCCTACTGTCACGTTCTTGTTAGATTGACAGTATACAACTATTCTATATATATATATATATTTACATATATTTATATATATATATATATATATATATATATATTATATATATATATATATATATATATATATATACATATATATATATATACATATATATATATACATATATATATATATATACATATATATATATATACATATATATATATATACATATATATATATATACATATATATATATATATATATATATATATATATATATATATATATATATATATATGAATATTTTGCGTAATGAGATTAAAAAAACCAAGGCTGTATAGATAGAGCATTTATATATATGTACGAGTGAGGGTATGCATGCACGTGGGTATGTGTAAACATTTGTACACATGCAAAATATAGATAACTGCATATATTTAAGGACGATGATTCACGAGGATTGTATTTGCAACTTATCTCTGTAACTTATCTGATATATAAATGTATATACATCTTCCCATAAATATTTTCTCAGAATAATTAACACTCCTATTTCCTTAATTCTTAATTCTTCATATATCTGCCTCACAATTAAGAACTACTACTATACTTAGAAATTCCTCTACCTCTTAATCCCACCATTCCTTATTATTGATACTATAATACCATTCTCTCTCCATCCCCGCGCCTACTTTCAAACTATTTCCACTGTCACTGACCAACCTATATCTTAATTATTCTTTTCTTTTCCTTATTCCTTTTATTCACACCTTCAGGGGTTTTATTTTTTATTTTATTTTTTTGTCATTACTAATCTTCCTTCTTCTTTTCTCTTTAATCCTTTCTTTTTCTACTCCTTCTTCTCTCTCTCCCTTTTTTTTGTTAATTCTGTCTTCCGGTTTTCAACCTGACCATATACTCCCTATTTCTAGGTCAGTTTAAACACAAACCTTGAATCTGCTACACTCTATATAAATTCCCTACTGTGAATGACCAACTTTAAGAGAATCTTACATTGCTTATAAACTCTACATCTGGATAGACTCATATTAAACTCTGTTGGACTTTTGGATTTTACTCTAAGGATATTGGAATATTACACATATATACCATTATGCCTATAAAACGGATTTACGAACTCAATAACCATACATATCTTACATCTATTTTCTTTCTGCCACCTCACTCTCTATTTGTATCACATCGAAACTAAGTATGACTTAATTTTTCTCTCACACCTTCTCCGATGAAAGGATATTATTAATCAAAATACTAGAAACAGCTGTAAGACCTTCTATCTATAAATGCTGTAATATCTATACAGCCTTGGTTTTTTTAATCTTTTTACGCCAAAAATTCATATATATACATGCTGACATAGAAACTTAACTATGGTCTATCTATAGCACTTATTCGGCATTACCTGACACATTTAGGTCTCAATGACACCATTATCACTTATAACATCAACATCTCGCTATATATATATATATATATATATACACACACATATATATATATACATCGTCGGTAAATCATAAATCCGAAAAGGAAGTTGCAGAGCGGTATAGTATAAAACTAGATAAGGCCGTTCTATGAGAATACCCTGGGTTTCAAGTCCATAAAGCGTTTAGCTTCACCACTTATTATCAGACCCCGAAACCTGTTGGCACATGGCCCCTCTAACAAGCGCTTTTCTTTACTTCGCTAGCATGTCAGATTTTCGATAGGAAGAGGATTCATGCTAATCACTCGAAACTTTGGGGGAAAAAATGTGCCGTGTATGCTTCTACCATGAGCATCGTATCAGGGGACAAGGAACGAAACCAGGACCTGATTTCAATATTTTGAATGGTTTTTTTTTATATATATATTAGCATTAAAGACCCGTCGTTGCCGGGTCATAGTGCTAGTGCATGTATATATGTGTATACATATGTGTACATATTACATGTACATCTATATATACATCTACACATAAAATACAAAATACAAAGTTATATCTTGATATCGCTAGTGATAACAATATTCAAAATATATCACAGACTGGAATTGTTAGCCCGTCTCTTGTAATTTCGATCAATTGTATCTTGTCCTCCCTCTTGTATAGAAGTGTGGCTCCAATCCAGCCTACTTCTACTGCTGGGGGGGGGGGCATTTAAATTTTTTTCCCGGGACGTCCTACGTCCCAGATATAATATTTCCACTTTGCAATTTCGAGTCGAGTACTCCCTTCCATGCTCCGTTGACTCGAACCTTGCTTCTATTGTGTCGAATTTACCGCCTCTGATTAGATATCTTTCATAGTCGCACCAAGACACTTTTCGAAGGTGCTTTCCTCTATGTGATTTTATTACTACCCACAAGGGGCGAACATAGAGGGGACAATACAATCGGGGAACTTAAAATAAGAAAGCGAAATGACAAGAAGGGAAAAAATAAAAATAAAAATGACAAATGAAAGAATATTTACAATGAGATGCAAATGCCCACTCGATCCCCGGAATCGAGAGGTTACATTTTCGTCACCTATAGTTCACAATTTTTTTTTTCTTTTTTCTCTTCTTTCTTCTCTCTCCTCTCACAATCTCACACGTATTCCATAATACTTTTCAAGTCTCTAAAGTCAATCACTGAGCCCTCAGGCAGCCGCTCTTTCACTCGAACACCCGTGTAAAAATTACACTCTCTCCAGCTGCTCTGAGGAACTCAGCGACTCTTTCTTCGGGGATCAGAGCAGTCTCCTGCCACTGATCAGTCATCCTGTTGACCCACACATGTCCCTCCATACTACATGTCAATTCCTTCATTTCGGGGCTGAAATGGAAGGTTATTAACTTGTAGTAATCTTGTTTCCGTCCTACGTTTTCTCTCGTTTTTCTTTTCGGGCTTATTTCTTCCTTGTTCTCCTCTCTTTGTTTCTCTCTTTCTCTCTTTTTGCCTTCTTTTCTTTCTTCTTCCTTCTCTTGTCTTTTTGGTTCTTTGTCTGTTCTCTCTTTCTCTCGTGTTTTATGTTCCTTTTCTTTTTCTTTTTGTGTGCCGTCTTTTCTTTTCGTTTGGTTCTGTTCTCTCTCTTGTTTTTTTCCTGTTGTTTCTTTTTCCTTTTTCTTTTCCTGACTCTGTTTTGGTTCTATTTCTTTCTTTTCTTTTATTTCTTTTTCCTTCGTTGACTTATTATTTCCTTTCTCTTGTTGTTTTGTCTCCTTTTCTATGTTTTCTTTTTCATTTACCGTATTCTTCTTTTCTTCATTTTCCTTCTCATACTCCGCCATGAATTCATATAACGGGCACTCTTTTTTAATGTGCCCCCTTGTCCCGCACAAGTAGCAGTTTGGCTTTCTTCCCTCTACAATTACACTGAGGGTTTTCTCGTCTTCGATTTCTATTCTATAGGGGAACCTTTCAATGTCCTCTTTTGTGGCCATCAAACACAGTTCTACCCCATATCCTCTCCAATTTACTGCGTTGGACTCCTTAAAGGATTCCACCTCCACTTCCTCTTCTGCTGCTCCTAGAATAGCTGTTGCCAGCCATTCTGTTTTTACTTCTGGGGGTATATTCGGGATTTTAACCCGGACCCCTCTTCTTCCCTTGTATGAGGGCCACATTATAAATGTTTCCGCTCTTAGAACAGTGGTAGCCAGTGAGGCTGCAATTTCTTCCGTTGCACATCTCACCTCCACCGTACCAAATTTTTTTCCTCTACTCACGTAGGTCGATTTATCCATTATGTCTCCCAGACATTTTTCGATCTCTGCTATCTCCACTCTTGCCAGTTTCTTTGTACTTTTGTCCTGGGTTCTATACGTTACAGTTTTGTTTTCCTTGTCCTCCTTTGCTTTCGCGGGGGGATTAGCTTCACGCTATCACCCTCCCTTTTGAATAGCTTTTCATATTCTTTGATTTTACTTTTCTCAAAGAAAACATCCTTCACGATTATTGCCGAATCATTATTATTCTTTCCCGTGACCCCCGCGTAAGTCGCCATGACTAGAGGGTCAATTCACCTTCTTCAGAAGGTTTCCAAACGTGGAGGCAAATGCCTCGCGCGATATTAATCACTTTACACAACAAAATTTCAACGTCTAATCACAGATAACAACACACGTGGGTAAATTTCCTCCATGTGATTTTATTACTACCCACAAGGGGCGAACATAGAGGGGACAATACAATCGGGGAACTTAAAATAAGAAAGCGAAATGACAAGAAGGGAAAAAATAAAAATAAAAATGACAAATGAAAGAATATTTACAATGAGATGCAAATGCCCACTCGATCCCCGGAATCGAGAGGTTACATTTTCGTCACCTATAGTTCACAATTTTTTTTTTCTTTTTTCTCTTCTTTCTTCTCTCTCCTCTCACAATCTCACACGTATTCCATAATACTTTTCAAGTCTCTAAAGTCAATCACTGAGCCCTCAGGCAGCCGCTCTTTCACTCGAACACCCGTGTAAAAAATTACACTCTCTCCAGCTGCTCTGAGGAACTCAGCGACTCTTTCTTCGGGGATCAGAGCAGTCTCCTGCCACTGATCAGTCATCCTGTTGACCCACACATGTCCCTCCATACTACATGTCAATTCCTTCATTTCGGGGCTGAAATGGAAGGTTATTAACTTGTAGTAATCTTGTTTCCGTCCTACGTTTTCTCTCGTTTTTCTTTTCGGGCTTATTTCTTCCTTGTTCTCCTCTCTTTGTTTCTCTCTTTCTCTCTTTTTGCCTTCTTTTCTTTCTTCTTCCTTCTCTTGTCTTTTTGGTTCTTTGTCTGTTCTCTCTTTCTCTCGTGTTTTATGTTCCTTTTCTTTTTCTTTTTGTGTGCCGTCTTTTCTTTTCGTTTGGTTCTGTTCTCTCTCTTGTTTTTTTCCTGTTGTTTCTTTTTCCTTTTTCTTTTCCTGACTCTGTTTTGGTTCTATTTCTTTCTTTTCTTTTATTTCTTTTTCCTTCGTTGACTTATTATTTCCTTTCTCTTGTTGTTTTGTCTCCTTTTCTATGTTTTCTTTTTCATTTACCGTATTCTTCTTTTCTTCATTTTCCTTCTCATACTCCGCCATGAATTCATATAACGGGCACTCTTTTTTAATGTGCCCCCTTGTCCCGCACAAGTAGCAGTTTGGCTTTCTTCCCTCTACAATTACACTGAGGGTTTTCTCGTCTTCGATTTCTATTCTATAGGGGAACCTTTCAATGTCCTCTTTTGTGGCCATCAAACACAGTTCTACCCCATATCCTCTCCAATTTACTGCGTTGGACTCCTTAAAGGATTCCACCTCCACTTCCTCTTCTGCTGCTCCTAGAATAGCTGTTGCCAGCCATTCTGTTTTTACTTCTGGGGGTATATTCGGGATTTTAACCCGGACCCCTCTTCTTCCCTTGTATGAGGGCCACATTATAAATGTTTCCGCTCTTAGAACAGTGGTAGCCAGTGAGGCTGCAATTTCTTCCGTTGCACATCTCACCTCCACCGTACCAAATTTTTTTCCTCTACTCACGTAGGTCGATTTATCCATTATGTCTCCCAGACATTTTTCGATCTCTGCTATCTCCACTCTTGCCAGTTTCTTTGTACTTTTGTCCTGGGTTCTATACGTTACAGTTTTGTTTTCCTTGTCCTCCTTTGCTTTCGCGGGGGGGATTAGCTTCACGCTATCACCCTCCCTTTTGAATAGCTTTTCATATTCTTTGATTTTACTTTTCTCAAAGAAAACATCCTTCACGATTATTGCCGAATCATTATTATTCTTTCCCGTGACCCCCGCGTAAGTCGCCATGACTAGAGGGTCAATTCACCTTCTTCAGAAGGTTTCCAAACGTGGAGGCAAATGCCTCGCGCGATATTAATCACTTTACACAACAAAATTTCAACGTCTAATCACAGATAACAACACACGTGGGTAAATTTCCTCTATGTGTTCAAATCTTCTTTTTTTTCTACATTGTATACTTTTTAGACAATAGTCTTTTCTTTAATTAATTTTTTTATTATCCATCTGGACTATTCCATTTCTGCACGCGAATTTTATTTTTAATTTATTCTCATTCATGTGAAACCACTTATTCAAGTTCAAGTCATTGATGCAATTTTATACCAATTGCTATTTTTACTTTTTTTATGTTACGATTATATTACACTTTAGTTTAATTTTAATTATTACTTCCTACATATAATTCAATTGTTATTATTATTTTTATTGTTAAAATGAAAGTATCTGACATAAAATAGAGAAACGTTTTTGCTTCACTTTTAACACGTAATACTGAAATAGTGGAGAAGATATGATGTTGCTATGGGCTTGCTATAGGCAAGAAGTTGAACATTTTTTGCGCCTGAAACTATATGGACCCTAATTAAGGCATGTGTAAAATTTGAATGGAATTGGTTGTGTATTTCTCAAGCTTTAGGGAATCGTAGTGGAGAAGATATGATATTGTTGTGGGCTCGCCCTAGGCAAAAAGTTAAAAATAATTTGCCCATGAGACTCCCCGGACCCTAAGAAAGGCATGTGTAAAATTTGAAGGAAATTGGTTGTGTAGTTCTCAAGTTTTAGGGAAACACACAGACAGACAGACACACACACATTCTCAGTTTTATATATATATAAAGATTTCCGTAAAAGTTTCAACAAACAAAAACAGTAAAGGAAGCACTGGTAAAAAAACTTACTTGAATATACACAAATATTTGATCAAATTTTAAAGTGTGCCTGTCCATAAAATATGCAATCTGGCAAATAGGGTTCATAATGAAATATTTACAGAGCACAAGTGTGGCTGTGTGGTAAGTAGTTTGCTTACCAACTATATGGTTCCGGGTTCAGTCCCACTGTGTGGCACCTTGGGCAAGAGTCTTCTACTATAGCCGCGGGCCGACCAAAGCCTTGTGAGTGAATTTGATAGACGGAAACTGAAAGAAGCCCGTCGTATATATATTTATATATATGTGTGTATTTATGTATCTATGTTTATCCCTCCCCCCCACCATCGCTTGAGAACCGATGCTGGTGTGTTTACGTCCCCGTAACTTAGCGGTTTGGCTAACGAGAACGATAGGCTTACAAAGAATAAGTCCGGGGTCGATTTGCTCGACTAAAAAGCGGTGCTCCAGCATGGCCGCAGTCAAAATGACTGAAAACAACTAAAGGAGAGCAGTAAATAAAGTATTTTTGAACAAATTCTGTTAAAATTTAGCGATTTGAGTCAAGAGACGGTGAAATTTGATTCTCTAATATTATTGCATCTTTGATAAAATTTCAGCATTTCAAAAAACTTCTTTTCTTTTACTGTCATGCTTTTATACTATCAGCTTCTTTACAACTTATTCGTGTATCCATCTTTAAAACAAAACATGTAAACCACGTTAACTGTAATTATCTTCCAATTTACTAGTTTTTCTAATGATCAATTATAGTTTTATGTAACATATTTCTGTGCATATCTCTAAAACATTCAGATAAGCCACATGTAATCCGAACGAAGGGATTATTGTTCAAATGTAATTAGATGATACGTCGTAAATTATTTAAAACAATTTTATATGGTTACATGAGACAGACAATACACAATATCTAATGTGTATAAAGTACTAGGAAGTATATAAATAACAATGACATCAAATGGATCTATGTAATTAGGGCTTATGTATTAAGAAAATGCTCATCATAGGATGCAATAAAGTACTGTGTGCGCTATGATTTGATCATTATCGGTGTTTATATCTAAAATCAACAACTTTTATCACTAGAGTTAATAAATGTAAATCTTCAGTATATGTATATGTGTGAAGGAGGTCTATACGTTTGTAGAAAATCGTTAAAACCCACGTTCACACACACGCCCACGCAAACATTTACATGCACACACACACACGCTCAAACACACGCACACATTCACACACACACTCACACACACACATACACGTATATATATATATGTATATATGTATACGGCAGGCTCCTTCCAGTTTCTGTCTACCAATTCCACTGACAAGATTTTGATCGGCCCGAGGCTACAGTAGAAGACACCTGTCCAAAGTACCACGCAGTGGGACTGAGCCCGGTACCATGTGAATGGTAAGTAAGCTGCTTACCACAGAACCATGTTATCGTGAACCAGGTCAGTTTAAGAAAATGTAAACTTTTTTGAACTTATAATATTCTCTGTGTGTATATACATACAGATACAATACCAATATTCCACTGAACTTTTAAATAATTCCCTCTGGAAACTAATTTTAACATTTCCTTGAGAATGTATTTATAAGTTGTAATCTGTTGTGCCCAATATTTTAATGAACTTATTAAACTTTTTTATATTTTCCCAAGATTTTCCCTTGTTAGCTGTTCTTAACATGTTCTTGTTATCAAAGAATGTATATATGTATTGTAGTATTTTGTGACAACTAATAACTAACACAACCAAGCTTTTACATGTTTCTTTTGACAATTTTTTCTAAAAAGTGATACCGGTAAAGTAAATAAACATCTTTTAAAATTGCATTTCCAAACCTTCTTTCATATATAAGTTCACTCGTGCGGTACGTTACAACTCCACTTTGTTATATATACATATATATATATATATATATATATATATATATATATATATATATATATATATGCTATACATATAATATATATATGTATATATATATATATATATATATATAAGGGTGAAAAATTAAATATTAATTTCATTAGTGTCAGTTTTAAACCAGTGGCCTAGCATATTGAAAAATCTGAAGATTCAGAAAATCTGAAGATTCAGAAAATCTGAAGATTTATCCATTATGCTAGAAGTAGATCCCCTATGGTCTTAACACTAAGAAAGGATTGTTCTCAAGAAAATTTAGCAAACGCCAGGACGTATCATTTCATTTGTCTTGCTCGTTTACGTTCTGGCGTTTGGTAAATTTTCTTGGGAACAATCTTTTCTTTGTGGTAAGTTTATGGGGGGGGGGTCTACTTCTAGCATAATGAATGTCTACTTAGTGGTCATCCCTGTTATATATATATATATATATATATGTATATATATATATATATATATATATATATGTATATATATATATATATATGTATATATATATATATATATATATATATACATATATTTGTGTGTATGCATACATACACACACAGACATCTTAAAATCCTTAAATCCTTAAAAATGTTTTAGCCCGAAGGCCGCGGCCATGCTGGGGCACCACCGCTGAATGAGCCACACTAGTTTGTGAATCCACCTCTGATACGTGGCACTTGATCAACAAGGGAGTTCGATGCTGCTGCCCGCATCCGTGTCTCCTGTCGTGAGGTAGGTTCATCTGGGACTCCCAACAAGAAGAGATCCAGTTTAGTTTTAAAGAAACCCACATCCACACCATGTAAGTCTCTCAGGCATTTAGGGAGGATGTTGAAAAGCTGTGGTCCTCTGAAACCCAAGCTGTTGCAGTATCTGGACCTGTATTTTGATGGTGATGTTGGAATCCTTGGCACCACGCAGCGGCGCCCCGTTCTGCGGTTGGAGTAACTTTGAATGCCAAAGTTTGGGATAAGACCCTCCAGGATTTTCCAGATGTATATTACTGCATATCTCTCCCGCCTCCGCTCCAGGGAGAAGAGGTTTAATACCTTCAGTCTTTCCCAGTAGCTGACATTTTGCATTGAGACGATTTCTTTGTGTAGCTTCTCTGAGTTGCTTCGAGTTCTGCTGTTTGTTTTATATTGTGTGGTGACCAAAGTTGGAGCAGTAGTCCAAGCGGCTGAGGACAAATTTTTCCATAGGACCATCAGTGTCTCCTTCTCTCTTGTTCTGAAAGTTCGGAGAATCCATCCAGCTAGCCGTCTGCATTTTATCACCAGATTAGCAATATGCATTTGGAAAGATGCATCATTGCTCATGTCAATGCCCAGGTCACGCACTGATTTTGACTCAGGGATTGCAATTCTTCCTGGGCCAGTGTATCCAGTCTTCACGTCATTTACTTTGTGTGCCAGTAGCGCAGGGCCTGGAACTTACCTGCATTAAACTGCATGTTGTTGTCCTCAGCCCACCTGTATATTGTGTCCAGCTCATGTTGCAGATGCGCAATATTTTCAGGGTTCTGTATTGCGTGGGAGACCTTTGTGTCATCTGCATAGCTAGCAAGGGTGGTCATCGTAGCAACTGAAGCATGTCTGAAAGGGCCACTATGAACATCAGTGGCCCCAAGACAGTGCCCTGTGGGACACCGCTTGTTATTTGCGTTTCCCTGGAGGTGGCTCCATTGCTCACAACTGCCTGTTTTCTGTCTTTTAGGAAGTTGTGCAGCCACTCTCCAAGTTTCCCGCCTATGCCGAGACCACGCAGTTTGTGACAGATCATACCATGGTCGACTTTATCAAAGGCTTTTGCAAAGTCAAGATATATTACATCCACATTTGAGCCATTTAGTAGCTGTTTCAACACCCAGTCATAGTGTTGCAGGAGCTGTGTTAGGCAGCCTCTACCTGGTCGAAATCCATGCTGGGTGTCAGACAGTAAGTCATTTTCTTCAAGGAACATGATTAGTTTCTTACGGACTATTCGTTCCATGACTTTGCTGATGTGTGAGGTCAGAGAGATAGGCCTATAATTTTTAGCATCTGCTCTGCTCCCTCCCTTATGGATAGGGCATATTACCCCGTCTTTCAGTTTGACTGGGAGCTTACCACTTGCAAGAAAGCTCTGAAAAAGAAGCTGTAGCGGTTTTGCAAGGGCTCGTTTGCACGATTTGAGAAGGATCGCTGGGAATCCATCAGGTCCAGCAGCTGAGTTTGTGTCAATCTCATCAATGGCTAGTGTGATATCATCTTCTTCGATGTTGATGTACTCAATTTTTGTCTCTTTGGCCGCTGGTAAAGTGGCAAAGAATCTAGTTAAAAAACAAACAAGCCCACAAACTCTCGCACGCACACACACACATATACACACAGAGGCTGGTTTTCTTTGCATGACAATCGTTTGAACTTCTTTATATATGTATACTATAAATCTTAGAGAGACTTCTCTCTAAGAAATTCACAAGTGCTGATATGAAATACATCTGTGAGTTTTGCTTCAGCAAAAGCATTTTCTGAGAAATAGCAGCAAACGTCTACTTTTCTTCTAATATACAAAGAAATGTTTATCTGTTACATATTGTCGTAGAAATAGAAATGAGGGTTAAATATAGTAATTAATTTCGAAGCAGAGAATTCATTTGTTCGAATGTATAGTCATATATTCACACTATTCTACAAACGCACGCGCGTACACGCGGACATCTCTCTCCCTTTCTCTCTCTCTACCTTTCTTTTTCTCTCTCTCTTTCTGCATATATATATACGCATGTGTGTATGCATACATACACGCACATATGTATATACAATATACATACCGGCGAGCTGGCAGAACCGTTAGTACGCCGGGCGAAGTGCGTAGCCACGTTTTTTTAGGTTGACTTTGCCTTTCATCCTTTCGGGGTCGATGAATTAAGTGCCAGTTACGCGCTGGGGTCGATGTAATCGACTTATCCCTTTGTCTGTCCTTGTTTGTCCCCTCTGCGTTTAGCCCTTGTGGGTAGTAGTAAAAAATACATACATACATACATACATACATACATACATACATACATACATACATACATACATACATACATACATACATACATACATACATACATACATACATACATACATACATAATACATACATACATACATAATACATACATACATACATACATACATACATACAATACATACATACATACATACATACATACTACATACATACATACATACATACATACATACATACATACATACATACATACATACATACATACATACATACATACATACATACATACATACATACATAATACATACATACATACATACATACATACATACATACATACATACATACATACATACATACATACATACATACATACTATATACTTTTCTGAGTTTTGGCGTACGTTTATAAGAGTTCAGATACAAATGGTTTGAGATTATATTACCGTGTATAGAAATATTGTAAAACGCTAATGTTTGAATGAGAATAACATAAACGATTTAGCAGCGGTTTTGCTGTAAACTATAATTGGACAGAATTCCATGAGTGGATTCCTTTTATGTGTTTAAATGTACACTGTATTTTATGAGTAATACATAGTCTTTGGACTAAATGTTTACACGCTAGGCCACTGGAAGTGAAAATTTCTATTAATTTCTATTTTTTCCATTCGATATGATTAAGTATATATATATAAGTAATCCCTCTCTCTCTCTGTCACTCTCTCTCTCTCTCTCTCTCTATATATATATATATATATATATATATACGACGGATTTCTTTACATCTACCAAATCCACTTAGAAGGCTTTCATTAACCCGAGGCTATACTAGAAAACACTTGTCCAAGGTGCAATGTAGTGGGACTGAACCTGGAATCGTGTGGTTGGGAAGTAAGCTTCTCACCACACAGCCACTTCTACAATTATAGAAGGTGTGTGTTTAAATGATTGTATATATTTATTTAAATAGAATTACACACATGCAGAGAGGGAGAGAGAGAGGGAGGAAAAGAGATACACACACACACACGCATATGTATAGATGTTAGATTACATTCAGATTTAATAAACCATGTCAATTATTGCTTTTCATTTGATCCACTTCGGTCATAAACAAGCGTTAATGAAGAGAGGAATTTTGAAAAGGAACTGACGTAGCTTCAGTGAAGCTTCATCAGCAACTACACCCACTAGAAACACACTACTACAAGAATTTATCTCACAGTAATGTACACACAAGAAACAAGTGGTGCATTTCACGTGTTGCTCTGCATGAAATTAATGCTTTCAGAGCGATATATTTCGCAGTAGCGGAAATTATTTTTTAAAATATAAAATATAATGGTAGGTCTGTGAAGGTTTCTTACATCTTAGAATATTCAAGGGCCCCAGCTAGTAATAAGACCAAGGAATAAAGCGAAGAAGAAGAAGAAGAAGAAGAAGAAGAAGAAGTTGTGAGATCCTCGATTAGAATTCTTCATACCTGGAGCTAAGATCCTTCTGATCACCTTAGTACACACTATTGCGGTATCAGTAGAAAACATAGAGAAAGAAAGAGAGAAAAACTATAAGAAAAGAAGAAAAAAGAAACAAAGAAAGAAAGAGAGAGAAAATTATATAGCAAGAGGGGCACTGGGAGAGTGAGAATATTTGGCAGCGCACCAGCCAAACTTAAAAGTATTAAAGGCAATGTATATTTAGGTAGTATTTGAATTGAGAGATTAGGGAGTCACGACAAATATTCATTCCATAGATTCAAAAATCTCTCTGATGTTATTTAGTTTCATAGACAGAATTACTGTTATAAATATGAGCCTTAAAGAAACAGTTTCAAACTTACCGCTCGGTGTATACGAATTCCACACCAAAAAACTGCAATCCAATACAAGAAATAACCGGATGCTATCACAGATACATATACATATAAATACTTGTTACTTCCTAGTAAACCATTTATAATTCCATAAGTAAGAATAGTGCAGCTCGTAATACTACTGAACACAATATATCCTGAAATAATCTGCAATGATTCATTTACCAATGTCAGGATTGAAGAAAGAGTATCATGGGTGTTACATATTTCGGTAATGTCTCTATGATGCTTGATAAGAAATGCATTCGACGATTGATTTTCCTTTATGTAATGCTGTGCCTCGTGCGACACCTTATTAAATTCATGAACAAGCGTGAAAACAATTGTAAGATTTACATAGAGGTCAATTACCACGGACATAAAGGATATGCAATTAAATACAACCTGCACTATTAAAACAGGTATGATGTATGTGATATGGTTTGGTACAGGATATGTAAAGAACATCAACAAATCAAGACTGAGTAGTGGCAAAATAAGATGCATAATTAGGCTACAAATGACACTCAAAGCTATTAATATTGATAATCTTCTATATGAATATATTAAAAAGGAATTGTAATATTTTTCATCTTCATCTTTAATTTCCAGTTTTGTGTATATTTCAATTAGCTGCTTGACATTAGATCCTCTGAAGTGCTTCACCAAACAAAACAAGGAGGTAAAACTCCGGTACAATACAATATATATATATAAGAATATTACATGAGGGTGAGGAGATTCCAGTTCTAATAAGGCAACAATGTGGCGAACAGGATCTAAAATAATATGCATGGAGAGGAGTATATAAAAAATTTGCAAACAAATAGTTTTAAACTTAAAAGATTTCACCGATGACATTTTCAAACTTGCAGTCCTTATAGTGTTAAATTTTCGATAAAATTCCAGCATTTTAAAGAAGCGAGTTTCATTTAGTTTCATATTTGTTGTAATTACGACTTCGTTACACGTTACTTCTATATGAAAAGCAGCAATCGCACAAGTTATATTTCTTTGTTAGATACCTAGTTACTCATTATTTTTTCTGTTTTACTATGTTGCACTGCTTTCCTTCTCACGGAAGTACTAACATTAAACAAGAAACGTGATAAAGCAGATATATGCTGTCCGGAGTCTTTGAAATCAGATATTGTTTCAAATCTGTTGCTATGGATGTAAAATTACAATATCATCCACAAAGCATCTTAAGACATGTCAGAGTCAAAATCTATTTCTTAAACAAACACTTCTTAATGCTTATATCAATATAAATATATATCTATCTATATACCTACCTGCCTGCCTACCTACCTACCTACCTACCTACCTACCTACCTACCTACCCACCTACTACCTGCCTACCTACCTAACTACATACCTGCCTGCCTGCCTACCTACCTATCTACCAACCTACCTACCAACCTACCTACCTACGTATCTATTTATCTACCTATCTAACTATCTGTCTGTGTGCCTGTCTGTCTGTCTGTCTGTCTGTGTGTTTGTCTATCTATCTATCAATCTATCTATCTATCTACCTGTCTATCTGTCTATCTATCTGTTTTCTTATCTATCTACTTATGTAGCTATATCTGTATATATATATATATATATATATATATATATATATATATATATATATATATATATATATAACTATTTATCCATCCACGCATCCATCCATCCATCCATTCATCTATCTATCTAAATCTATCTATATATTGTGCAGTGCTTTATATTGCTGCCAGTTCATTTCTCACAAATGCAATAAGTAGGATATTGATGTTACATTGATATTAATTAGCATGTATTGTATCAAGCATTGATTCACAACCGAGGTGTGTTGGGTGAGTCAATGCTTTTGTTATATCTACCCCATAAATGAACACTTATATTTCTTTGGTGAATACAGTAGCGTGAACACTAATTTACTGATGGTGTATTTCATAGTGGTATTGTCTCCTTTATGTGCACTGGTACGATATATTTATATATATGCCTCTGTGTGTGTGTGTGTGTGTGTGGTGTGTTTATATATATAAAATATATATAATATATATATATATATAATATATATATATATATATATATATATATATATAAATAGATATATAGACACACACACACACACACACACACACATATATATATTTATATATATTATATATATATATCGGTAGATCGATAGATATATTGATATATATATAGATTATGGAATTAACAGGTGATGGCATTCTTTATTTGAAATCATTGAAATTGTTTCGACATATTCTCACACCTTTAGAACATAAGTGAGATGTTAAGCAATGATTATTTTCTATCCCAGTTCTACGATGCGCATCCTCAGATTAGTATTTAAAAAAAATTCGTTAGATCTTCTGGCCATTCTACTCAACGTGATAACGCATACCCAAGGAGAAGTGTCATTCTCATCTGTTTACAGTTTAAACGAAAACCATAGATATAGTGCCCGACAAAATATAATTATTAACAGGTGATGGCATTCTTTATTTGAAATCATTGAAATTGTTTCGACATATTCTCACACCTTTAGAACATAAGTGAGATGTTAGCAATGATATTTCTATCCCAGTTCTACGATGCGCATCCTCAGATTAGTATTTAAAAAAATTCGTTAGATCTTCTGGCCATTTCTACTCAACGTGATAACGCATACCCAGGAGAAGTGTCCTTCTCATCTGTACAGTTTAAACGAAAAACCATAGATATAGTGCCCGACAAAATATAATTATAATCAAAATACAAAATACAGTTACAATCGAAATATAAAATATACAAATAGAAAAAATAGAGCTAACATACAAAAGAAAAATTAAACAGAAAAAAAGAAAATGTGCTAAAGCATCTCTTAGAACCTAGTATCGAACTTCAAATTGAGGACATCAGGGAGAAAATGGTGAATGATTTCGTGAGAAAAGCTAGAACAAAGAGTGCTTCAGGATGTGATGTCGTCTCGCATAAAGCATACAAATATTGCACTCGTCTGCGAAAGAAGCTTTTTGTCCTCCGACCGCTGTGGCGCGAAGAGATTCTAGTAGAGTCATATACTTTGCCTCTTACGACCACTCTCAAGGTTGCTCTGGAAGAACGGTCTTTTACATTTCAATCCTATGCTCTTAGACAGAAAATATTAAGAGGTGGGAAATGGGAGAAAATGAAAAAGAAAGATCGGAGAGCGAGAAAAAAATATGTGTCGGGATTAAATTTTCAACATGACGAAACGGCCAGAAGAAAGAGGTTGAAATGAAAGGGAGGTAATGACGGTGACCCGGTCGAAGGAATTTACTGACGCGTACCCGTGTGTCTGTGAGAATGGTGTATGTGAGTGCGTATCTATGAATGCAGGTGAGTGTGTGATAATCATGTGTGGTCAAGCTGAAGAAATTGTAGACCAGTGTGTGTGTGTGTGTATAACAGACGCAATATGTACATTATGTGGAGGAATAGGCGTTACATGTACTAGTATGTATGTGTGTGTGCATGTGAAGGTGTGTATATGTGTGAGGATAACGTGTGTGTGAGAGTATGTGTGTGTGTATGTGTGTGAAAGAGAGAGAGAGAGACAGATCGCTTGTGCATAGCATTTGATGTGTTATATATATATGTAATCAAAATAAGCAACAAGGATATCCAAAGGTAATGCAGTACGATCGTTTCATGCGACTTCATTTAATTAAACAATGCAAGTATTGCATCAGTTTTAAACTTGCATTGTTTAATTAAATGAAGTCGCATGAAACGATCGTATTGCATTACCTTTGGATATTCTTGTTGCTTATTTTGATTATAATCACCCCATTTTCAATTATATGGATACTACCATACCAAACTCTGGTGCCTTTAACTTAAGTACCATATTCGACTAAATCTTACTGAACTATATATATATATATATATATATGGCCTGCTCGCTTAGCCAGCGGAGTGGCGTCGCTTGAAGGCTAAAGCAATGCACAGCGCATTGTGACCAGCGATGTGTAGCAACATCTGATAGTCTGGTCGGTCACGGTGATCACGGTGATATATATATATATATATATATACCTACATACATACACACATACATACATACATACATACATACATACATACATACATACATACATACATACATACATACATACATACATACACACATGTATGTTGCTTACTAATATTCCTACAATTTTTATTGTTCACATCAACACCTGTTCGGCGGGAAATCCAACCCGCACATAATACAAATCGTATATCTTTATATCTTTCTATACATGTATGTGTGCATACATAAAAATGCACACACAGGTGTATTAATACCAACATGCTCACCTATATGCAACCTACACATATTTATCTCTTCTGTAGAGCATGCAGAATCATAAACACCCAGAGAAACAAAACAAAAAATGGGAGTGGCGTTGAACAGAAAGCAAGAGCTCTCTCAGGTACTGGCTCTGCTATTAGGTACCTCATTGTAACAGTGGATTTTTATTCCAATACTTACATCACAAGAAGCTTAGAATCTTTAAAGACTAAAGCTGTTAATCTGGCTATCTTCAGATAGGTTGCGTGTGTGTGTGCGTGCGTGTGTGTGTGTGCGTGTGTTTGTGTGTGCGTATGCATATACAGTGTTTTGGTTTATTGTATGCTAAAATGTGCTATAGAGAACGTAAGATATTTTATTGTAGATCTTATTGTTTCTCATGTGTCCTAATAAGATTCAATAACCAATTAACCAGCTCACGACAGTTCTCTGTATCGACCAGCATATTGTAATATTTGATTGGCAATATTATGATTTCAATAACTTTCTAAGGTGAGATCGCACTGAATGTATGAATCTCTGATAAAGTGATGATCTAGAAAACTATCAGAACAAGTATTGGAACAAGTTGCTGAACAAGTATTGGAACAAGTTAATCTTCACTGAATCCTATTTAAGAACAACTTATTGGATGATATATATATATATATATATATATATATATATGTAAGTTCAGCAAAATTTAGATTCAGATCAAATCAACATCTCTGTCTATATATCTACCTTTTTTATAATGTTGGCAAATGAAATAGGGATAAGAATGTGCATTGTCCGTTTAATTGAAAAATTCTATATGTGGCTGAAGATTGCTCGACATTTTAAAACTGATGTAATACTTACAGTGTTTAATAAAATGAAGTAGTATGAAACAATTGTACTACTCTACCTTGGATATAATAGTTATTTATTTTGAGTATATATATATATATATATATATATATATACATATATATATCAGCTCTATCTATTTACCTATCTATATATCTATCTGTCTGTCTATGCGTGTCTATCTGCATATATATATATGTATGTATGTGTGTGTGTATGTATGTATGTATATATGTATATACATATATATATGTGTGTCTGTGTGTGTATGTATGCGTGTATATATATATATATATATATGTGTGTGTGTGTGCATTATTTATCGGCATTTATACTTGCACAAGCATTACAATTAGATATAAAATATAAGAAAATGTGTATTTCTGTGTATGTGTTTATGTATGAGTGTGTTTCTCTGGGTTTTTGTGTGTGTATGTGTGTGTGTCCACGCACAATAAGTAGGATACTGATGGCACATTGATAACAGATATTTTGCATTGTCTCAAGCATTGATTCACAACTGAGGTGTGTTGGTTGAGTCAACGCGTTTGTTATATCGGCCCCATAAATGAACATTTATATTTCTTCGGTGAATACAATGACGTGAATACTAATTTAATGAAGATGTATTTCATAGTGGTATAGTGTCACTTATGTGCACTGATACGAGATAATAATAATAATAATAATAATAATAATAATAATAATATAATAATAATAATAATAATAATAGTAATAATAATAATAAAATTTAATAATAATAATGATAATAATAATAATAATAATAATAATACTAATAATAATAATAATAATAATAATAATATTAATAATGATAATAATAATAATAGTAATAATAATAGTAATAATAGTAATAATAATAATAATAATAATATAGGATGAAACGGGATAACGATGTGTTATAAAGAGTGGACCACCTAATCTCTGGATGTATGGTTTTAACACCTGTAGAATAAAAATCAAGAACTGACAGAGTTAGCCAATATCTACACTGGACAATATGTGGGCGGTATAAACTCAAAACTGCGGACAAATGGTACAAGAACCCCAGTGAGGCTGTAACTAAGTGAAAATAACTTAACAATTCTTTGGGATTTTCTAGTGTGTATCAAAGTAAATAAATCAGATATTGTTGTGAAAGACCAAAACAATAAAGTCTGTTAACTGATTGACATGTGCATACTCTATGACTATACTGAGACCCCCTTCGGTCATGACTGACCGTGGGATTGCACCTAGAACGTTACGCTCCCAAGCTGAAACCCGGACAAGGTTGCTTATGGAAGACCAGCAGTCGCCCATGCATACCAGCCTCCCCTCTCCATGCAATGCTACCAGTGTTATCCAAGGGAAAGGCAAAGGGGCCGATACAGCTTGGCACCTGTGACGTCGCAACTCATTTCTACAACTGAGTGAACGGGAGCAACGTGAAATAAAGTGTCTTGATCAAGAACACAACATGCAGCCCGGTCTGGGATTCGAACTCACAACCTCACGACCGTAAGCTCGACGCTCTAACCACTGAGCAATGCGCCTTCACTTCTATGACCATAATATCTCGGCAAAAGAGTGAACTGGAGCAACGTGAAATAAAGTGTCTTGATCAAGAACACAACATGCAGCCCGGTCTGGGATTCGAACTCACAACCTCACGACCGTAAGCTCGACGCTCTAACCACTGAGCCATGCGCCTTCACTTCTATGACCATAATATCTCGGCAAAAGAGTGAACGGGAGCAACGTGAAATAAAGTGTCTTGATCAAGAACACAACATGCAGCCCGGTCTGGGATTCGAACTCACAACCTCACGACCGTAAGCTCGACGCTCTAACCACTGAGCCATGCGCCTTCACTTCTATAACCATAATATCTCGGCAAAAGAGTGAACTGGAGCAACGTGAAATAAAGTGTCTTGATCAAGAACACAACATGCAGCCCGGTCTGCTATTCGAACTCACAACCTCACGACCGTAAGCTCGACGCTCTAACCACTGAGGCATGCGCCTTCACTTCTATGACCATAATATCTCGGCAAAAGAGTGAACTGGAGCAACGTGAAATAAAGTGTCTTGATCAAGAACACAACATGCTGCCCGGTCTGGGATTCGAACTCACAACCTCACGACCGTAAGCTCGACGCTCTAACCACTGAGCCATGCGCCTTCACTTCTATGACCATAATATCTCGATAAAAGAATTTGATTAGCTCAGAAAATATAAAGATTTGTTAACCGAAATCGAAATAATGTTGCATCTCCAGACGTCCTGTGATTGTAGGAACAATTGGAAAAATCAAAACAGAAACTGAAAATTATTTAAGAATGATCCCTGTCTTACCATCCATGAAGGAAGTGCAAAAGATTGCCTCAACTGCTACGTGACACGTAGTGAGAAGAAGATTGTCGCTGTGAATTTTCTTTCCCTTTTTCTCATTTATGTGTTTACTTTTGTATTTAATTTTTTAAAATATTTCTTTGTAACTTCTCCTTTTTCCCTATCATACGACATTGTAAATGAACAATCTGGGGTTTTTTTTTTTTTTTTTTTTTTTTTTGGTCAACCAATATATAGAGTATATTTCTCTCTGCCCTAGGTGTCAAGAAGACACTCGTCAAGAAATGGAAACAGAAATGAAAGATGCTAATGGAATTAATAATAATAATAATAATAATAATAATAATAATAATAATAATAATGAGAAGAAGAAGAAGAGGAAGAAGAAGAAGAAGAAGAAGAAGAAGAAGAAGAAAGAGAAGAAAAAGAAGTTGAAGAAGTTGAAGAAGTTGAAGACGTTGAAGAAGAAGAAGAAGGAGAAGAAGAAGAAGGAGAAGGAGAAGAAGTTGAAGAAGAAGAAGAAGAAAAGAAAAGAAGAAAAAGAAGAAGAAGAAGAAGAAAAAGAAGAAAAAGAAGGAGAAGAAGAAAAAGAAGAAGAAGAAGAAGAAAAGAAGAAGAAGAAGAAGAAGAAGAAGAGGAAGATTAAGAAAAAGAAGGAGAAGAAGGAGGAGGAGGAACATGTGCGAAATTAAGAAATTTAGAATGATAAGGAAAGTATTCATAAATAGATAATACACCATATCGGTATGTATTTAATACACCTGAAATGACGAACAGGTATGAGGTACTTCTGCTTTTCTTTTCATGCCCTAAATATGAAATAATCACTGAGAGCGTGTGACAGCATATCCATAAGAATTGAATTCTAATGCCTCACCTAAATCTGTCTGCATTCCTGGCAGAACCGAAATTTCGTGTGGCTTATACACAACACATCTTATGCCAGATTGCTGCAATGTCTCAATGAAAGAGTGGAGAAACTGTGAGACTGGTGGAGAAAAGAACAGAAGTACAAAAAAAAAAAACAATGAGGGAGATGAATCTTTGTCAAGTATTTCAAGCGTATTTTATTAATTAGAGATATAATTAATAAGGTGGGCGTTGGTGGAATAAAATAACAGGTCAGAGAGATGAAGCATTAAATTCTATCATTCATTTCAGGTGTCTGTCAATTTATTAGCTTTTATGATGTAATAATTATTATGAAAATGCAGTTATAATCAAATGTGAGAATTATAGAAATCTGTATATATATAAAAGGCAGGATATGCGTGTGTGTGTGCGTACGTGAATGTAATTTAGGTACGTGCACAAATTAGCACGCATGTCGCTTCGATTTTAGGAGGACATTTTTCACGACCCTAGTTGTATTTTCGTCAAATTATTTTTCCCGAGGTACCCGTGGATAGCGGTAAAAATCGATTTTCAACCTTAATTTTTACAAATTTTGAAGTTTGCCAACATGAGATAAGTCCCTTCTTGCCATAGCGAAGTGAAAACGTGTGTGTGTGTGTGAGAGAGAGAGAGAGAGAGAGTGAGAGAGAGGGAGGGAGAGAGAGGGAGAGAGAGGGAGGGAGAGAGAGAGAGAGAAGTTGTGTTGATGCATGTGTGCGTGTGTGTGAGGGTGATAAAATAAGTGACAGCGCTCACCAAAAATAAAAATGTAAAATGATATTTTTTTCTTAAACAAGAGATATAGTATTCAAATTAGGACGTTTTTGAAAGACACCATATTTTATAATAAGATTATGTATACTTTCTCACACAACAATTAAAATATACTTATTTTAAATCATTTATTTATTTTAAATCGTTCATATTCCACCCCACCCCCCTCACACACACAATACTTCGGATGCGAAAGAGTTTTGTTTTTATTTTACGCCGAGGAAACAAGTGTTTTGTTTAGAATCAATTTATTTAACAACATAGAAACAAAAAGGTAGGTAACAATTTGTCAGTGAATTATACAATATAAATGGGTAAAATTTCCGAGGCTCCACCCCACTACACCCCATTTTTCGGACCACATAAAGGGTTTTGTAGCATATTAGGAGGTCAGGGTAGTTGATTCCACGCAAAAAATTCGATTTTTGTTGTTAGAGAAAATCGTGCGAGTGTTATCTAAACGTTTGCCTGAAGTTTCTCATGGTAATTTTGAGATTAAAGATAAATGTTTTCCATATTCTTAATCTCCGTATTTTTCCACGTATATTGAACAATTGATGGCGAAACGATCAATGGGTACGGGGAATGAAATTTCCGAGGCTTCCACCACACTACACCCCATTTTTCGGACCACAAAAGGGTTTTGTAGCATATTAAGCGGCCAGGGTAGTTGATTCCACGCAAAAAAATCCGATTTTTTTTCTTAATGAAAATCGTGGAAGTGTTAATCTAAAAATTTACCAACCTTTTTTCCATTCATTTCTGTTTATGAAATTCACTGTATGTAATTTTGCTTTCTCGGTGATCAAGGCAAATGTTGACTGGCAACGCAACAGTACGCTAATGCTGACATTGGATACAATAACTTGATCTACAATAATGCGCCGATTGAAATCGAGGATGCCCTGCTCAAAATGGGTGGGGCGGCGTTGAACACATTCGGTTTGCCATTCTCATTGCGACAGGATGTTAACACACTCCGACCAAAGTTACTTCAGTAGTCGTCGTATGACACCTCTGTCCTTCCGGAGTACCTGATACTAAATGAACCGAAATTTCTCCCTTATCAGAGGCTGATGCCCGAAACTGTCGTCAGTGCCGTTGAAAAATTGTGAGCGGTATCTTTTCCCTCGATGCCGCTAGAGGTACCGGCAAATCATTTGTAACACGATTAATAGTTGCTAAGATTCGTCACGAGAAACAAATTGTGCTAGCCGTTGCTTCCTCGGGAATCGCTGCTACGTTATTGCCGGAAGGTATGACGGCGCACTCGATATTCAAGCTGCCTTTACATTTGGTGAGGGCCGAGGTTCCTACTTGCAACATTGGCAAAAATTCAGAGGAAGCTGAAGTTCGTTGACAGTGCCATCTCATTGTATGGGACGAATGCACAATGACTAATAAGGGGGCCCTTGAGGCACCGGACCGACCACTGAAAGGTATCAGGGATTCTACAGCATTTGTGGGTGGTGTGACTCTATCGCTTTCAGGAGATTTCCGGCAAACCCTTCTTGTCATCCCTTAAAGAATCCGGGATGATGCAGTGCGCGCATGTCAGCCACGTTGAGGATCCAGGTTAAGACCTTAAGCCTAAGCACAAACATGTGTGCGCACTTGCCTCGGTTGTCAAGCGATGTTGGGGGAGAAACACAGACACCCAAACACACACACACACACATACATATATATATATATATATATATATATATATACATACAACGGGCTTCCTTCAGTTTCCGTCAACCAAGTCCACTCACAAGGCTTTCGTCAGCCCGAGGCTATAGTAGAAGACACTTGCCCAAGCTGCCACGCAGTGGGACTGCATCCGGAACTATGTCGTTGGTAAGCAAGCTACTTACCACACAGCCACTCTTACATTTTAAGAAGTCCTCTCACGAAAGATTTCATTAAACAGCGTAACCACTTCCGAGGGGAAGAGACAGAGAGATATTGAGAGAAAGCGAAAGGAGATTCTACACCATAATTTGATAATTATCAAAAGCAATATCTAAGTACTGAGATCTGCAAAAAATGTGATATGTCTGTTACTCCCACCATTTAAAGAAATATAACTTCTCATCCAAGAATCTGATGTATTAGAAAGCGTCATGTTATATAATACATTTTAGTATAATAAAGTCAAAGTACGATATATGAAATATATGGTCTGGGGGTTACGATACTTGGTACAAGGCCATAAGGTCGTTGTTCGATTTATGGATATGAGGGCAGATGTGGATAGCATTTAATATGCCGAGCAGCTCTTGATTCCATTAAGCGAAACGTTCAAGAATTGCAGTAAGTCATGGAGCCGAGAGCTGAAACAATTGTTCTGGATGCCTGCAAAACTTAAAGATCGAGATTAGTTGTCGAATGCATAGCGTATTCCACCATTCGTAGTCACTTGCTTTTAATTGCAATGCCATTTTTGGTTCGTATCGAAAATAAGGATATTACACTGACAGAGTATTATGTAAGTAGTTTTTTTTATAACTTACCGCAGCATGTAAACGAACACCATGTCAAAGTGTTATGATCCGAAACATCAGACTGTTGAATGTAACGATTATTATATAAATGTACAAAGGCAAGTCGTTTTTATATGGGACATTTATAGTTGCGTACGTTGCAATACAGCAATTAATGATGCTACCAAGTACGATAACTGCTGTAGGAAACTGTAATGATTCATTTACTAATCCCAGTATTGTACTCAGATTATCGTGTGCATTGCACAAATCTGTAATCTCTCTAGGTTTTTTCGCCAAAATTGAAATGTATGGTTGCTGTTCCTTTAGGTAACGTTGAGCCTGACCCGCCAGCTTGTTAAATTCATATTTAAGAATAATCCAGTCATGAAATTTATATACACATCAAATAAACCAGACGTCAGTGACATACCATTAATTACAACTTGTATTGTTAAAAATGGAATGTTTAAAGTATTGTTGATTGGTACAGGATATGTTAAGAAAGCCAGTATAGCAGGGCTAAAAAGCGGCAAAACTTGCTCTATAAATATGTAAATAGTTAGCGGTACCAGTATACTTATAGAGAGAGATATGTATGAGATATGTATGAAGAGATTTTAACGATGAAATATCCGTAACTGATTTCCTAATGATATTAAATTTTCTGTATGATTCAAAAATTTTGAGGAACTGTGTTCGCTTCCGTTTCATATTTTCTATATGAGCGATATCTTCAGAATGAGTTTCCATATCGGGAAATGGAATCAAAGACAAGAAAGAGTCAAGTTTTACTTTTTAATGAATTTACTATTCGACTTTCGGTTAAAGTTCTATTTGTCTTTATGTCGAAGGAAAGCTAGACCATAACATAGAGGAGATGCTCAATATTAGAGAACGATTGGTATGATTTTAGATATTATTTTATCAAAATAATATGCTATTTCAGGAAACAAACGTATTACTAATATAGAATAAGCAGCAATGATATGCTCAGAGAGTTGCAATATTATAAAGTTGTGAAGCCGTTAAAACTTTTAAACTAAATGTTTAACAATTAATTTCGTGTAATGGCTTTCTTACAGACATCGTATTATTACAAATTATTAGATGCGTTAACACTGGTTATGCACTCGTTTTTTATGTGAGACTAATTGTCAGTTTCTATGCAGCAACAATAAAAGATATTGCGAAACACGTTTCGCTAAAAGCCTTTACATAATTTAGCGATATATACATGCGCATGTATGTATTCCTCAACACACACACACACACATATATGCATATCTAGTTAAATACATGTGCACGAATACATATAGGTATACACACATATGTAGTTAAAGATATATGTATATATACATATGTAGTTAAATATTTGCGTATGAATATATATATATATATATATATATATATATGTGTGTGTGTGTGTGTCTGTGTGTGTGTGTGTGTCTGTGTGTATTATTAAGTCGATTATAGCGTAGTTGAATATATATGTATATATACATATGTAGTTAAATATTTCTCACCCATATATATATATATATATATATATATATATATATATATATATATATATATATATATATATATAAACATATATGTAGTTAAATATATATTTATATATACATACACACATACACACACGTACACACTCATAGACACGCATGTAAGCAGAATAAATATTATGCTTACATGTTTGCATGTTTGGATGGTTGCTAATTCTCTTACATTAAAACCCATCACTTTTTTCGACGTCGTCAACAATAAAAATATCACTGATGCTGAGACGTCAATTAGTTTACCATAACGCTAACAATGACTCCATATTTATCTAGTCGTATAATTTGCTTAATCAGAATTGATTCAGTTACGTAAGAGATAGGTTTATTATTTTTTATCATGCGTTGTTGTGTTGAAAAAATCTCGGGCGTCAGTCCAGTGTTTCTGGGTTCAGGTTGTTCTGGTAACTCAAAGCTCCAGTTTTCTATGGTATGGACAGCCATAAAGCGGCGAACTGGGAGAAGCGTTAGCACGCCGGGCGAAATGCGTAGCTGTACTTCGTCTGCTGTTGCGTTCTGGGTTCAAATTCCGCCGATGTCGACTTTGCCTTTCATCCTTTCGGGGTCGATAAATTAAGTACCAGTTACGCACTGGGGTCGCTATAATCGACTTAATTCATTTGTCTGTCCTTGTTTGTCCTCTTTGTGTTTAGCCCCTTGTAGGTAGTAAAGAAATAGGTGTGGACAGCCATATGTGGGCGTATATTGTTGTACAACAATAGCACTTGATTTGACAGTAAAACTTGGTGTTTCGTACGAATAGTTGGTTTTAGTTTGTTGGTCAGCATTTTACTGTAGCTTACACTGGGGACTATAGACCCTTTTTCCAGGTTATATTGCAGTAATAAGCCTTTCTATATTTCGAAAAACAGTTAGTGTCACGTTTTTGCGGAGGGTTGAGGCTTGAATTTCTTCTTGCTCGGAGGTTCCAGGTATTTCTATTCCATACTCTGCCTTTTGCATTCTGGTTTAAAGTGATGGACTCATCACCTTTAACTATTCTCTCCAAAAATGCTTCGCCTTCATCGCTGTAGCGGTCGAGTAAATAACGTCACACCGCCGCCCGATTGTACATATACGCTTCAGTAAGCTCTTTTGACATCCATAGATTTTACGAAGCGAAGCCTATTGTGGAAGATTTTGGAAGCAGAAGCATAATTAATTTGCAGAGAAAATGCCCCTCAGGGATGGTCACTCGACGGTTCACTTGAACCATCTTTCGGCTTGTTGAGTTTTCTCATCAGTAGCAGAGGATGTGGCTGTCCTCTCCCTCTTGGTGCTTCGGGCTTTCTAGCCAATTTGAGACTTCTCGATCCACCCACACACTTCTACTGAAAACCTATAATAAATTTTAACCTCTGACACACCTGTAGACCGGAAAACCCAGTTCTCTGATCACTATACTTCCTTGGTGCGCACTTTCCAGTAGAGGATGAAAACTAGAGGGAACAGGGTCAAATCACGATTACGTTACCAAAAACGTGACACGAGAGCGCTGAATGTAGTTCAGCCAAAGAAAACCAATTTTAGCGAAAGTGTGTATAACTTTTGACTGCCGCTTGTATGACACAAATCTAAATTTTAGACGGTACCGACAGCAGTATATATTATTTCTTATAATTTTGTTCTATTTCATGTCATACGCGCTACAATTAATAGACCGGATTTGCTAAGAGAATTTAACATCAAATCGTTCTCGCTGCCTCCATTTCCGTGCGCATTGATTTCTCCCCACCAGACATATGACCAGCAAATGTGGCCAATTCAGGGAGAGATATAGAGAGACAGACGGACAGAGACAGATACAGAGAAACACAGAGAGACAAAGAAACAGAGTCAGAGAGAAAGAGGCAGAAAGAAAGCGAGAGATGGTAATTTATTCAATCTCTTTGGATGAGAGACAAACTTAAACTCTTCATAATATGCAGACAGAGAGTAAAGAAACGAAATACACGACAAAAGGTCGCTTTACTTCATCTATACACTTATATGTTATAGCTATTATAGCAATACGGATGTGATGTAGATTAGAAAACTTAGAGTTAATAAAATTTGTACAACTTACCGATTTGTTTAAATGAATTCCGCACCAAAATATTACAATCCAAGGAATCGCAGAAACCAAAACTACCACAATGGCATAAATGTTTGTATACATGTTACCTTTGAGAGCATCATTTATTATTCCGTAAGTAGCAATACAGCAGCTGATAATACTACTGAACACGGTACACCCTGAAATAAACTGCAAGGAATCATTTACTAAACTCAGTATTGAACTAAGAGCATCATGAGTGTTACATATGTCTGTAATATCTCTATGATTTTTAATAATATCCGACTTCGCTGATTGCTTTTCAGTTACATAAATCTGTGCTTCATTCGCCACTTTGTTAAAGTGATGCATAAGAGAAACTGCGATTAGAAGATTTATGTACACATCAGCTAATATGGATACCGTTGCCATTGAATTAAATACAACATGCATTGCTAAAAATGGGATGATATATTTATAATCAGCTGGTACAGGGTATGTCAAATACGTGAACAAATCATTACTGAACAGCGGTATTATAAGATCTATAGTTATGCTCCCAATAATAACCGGACATATTAATATATACACTGACTTATATACTATAGGTCTGTTATACCAGATGTTTTCTTCATGTTCAGTTTTAAGTTCGGCAAACTTTTCAATTAGTTCCTTGTGTCTAGATTTTCTGAACAGTTTTATCAATACAGATAAAGATTGAAATATGCGGAAAATTATTATGTAAATACATAGAAACATTTGATGGCTTTCTATAGTTCCAATTTGTACTAAGGAAACTATGTGCCGTATAGGATTTAGAAATAAATACATATAGAGCAGTAATGAGAGAACTTGAAAAGAAAAACCTTTAACTTTGTTTGATTTCAGCAATGATATGTCGGTTATTGATTTGAGAAAACTATTAATATTTGCATAAAATTCGAGAGTTTTCAAGAAAGGTGTTTCATTTGTGTTCACAGTCTCCATATTTACTCCTTTTCACGACGTGTTGACTGACCAACTCGCTCTTAACATATACTCAGGTCATACGAGATTTCTCTCACTTTCAGAGTGAGCCCAAGTACATCTCTCTGGCTATTTATACTTGTGTGATGCGTAAATGCTTGTCGTAAAACATTATTTGTCTTAAGGGACACTTGGAAAATATTTCAGAAAATATAAACAAATAATTCAATATGACATTAATATTGACAAATAGCAGCTTATACAAAACACGGGAAATGATTTTTCTTCATAATACAGATGTGAAATGAGTGCATGAATGAATATGTATATATATACATATATATAGAGATAAATAGATATATATGCTTGTGTGTGTGTGCGTGTGTGTGGGTATGTGTATATATATATATGTGTGTATATATGTTTGTCCAGGATAGGACTACACAGCCACAGCAGGAAATGTATCAGGACATGAAATGTAAAAGCCGGACTAGACTACTTTATGCGCAACTCCATTGTCTCCCGAGACAAAAAAGAATGCCAACCAACCAATATATATATATATATATATAAATATGTATGTATATCTATCTATATATTTATATATACATATATATATATATATATATATATACACACATATATATATATATATATATATATATATATATGTGTGTGTGTGTGTGTATCTATATCTATCTGTATATCTATATATACATACATACATACATACATATATATATATATATATATATATATATATATATATATATACAGGGTGGGGAAGCAAAATTTACAATGAACGTTAAGTTGTTTTTTCTCAGGAGACACTAAGTCAATTGTTATGAAACCTAGCATATATTGATGTCATACTCATACCTAACACTATTATCCTTACTTTTTCAGAAACTTTTGTCCATATGAGTAGTCAGGAAAGCAAAAGTCAAAAAGTGTGTGACTTTCTGAATGCACTCGTCCCACCATAGGAGATTTCAAAAATAGTTGGAGTGTCCATAAAAACTATTTATAATGTAAAGAATAGAATGACTATGAGTAAAACTATTACGAGGAAGTCTGGAAGTTGAGGAATCAACAAAAAACGTAACAAAACTTTTATTAAAGCTCTGAAATCCAAAATCCTAAAGGATCCAACCAAATCCATGATAAAAATGGCAATTGAACTTGAGGTAGACAACAAGACCATTAGAAATGCTGTAAAATATGATTTGATGTTAAAATCTTACACAAGAACACCAAAACACTTGTTGACAACAGCTCTGAAGGAAAAGAGATTGGAAAAGTGCAAGAAAATTATTACACGGTTCAAGAAAATGTCCTCCATTATAACGATCTTTTCAAATGAAAAGATCTTCAGTGTTAATGCTGTTCTGAACAGCAGAAATGACAGATTTATCGCAAAATCAATAGCTGAGGTTAAGGTGACATTCAAAACAAAATATCCTGCTCAAGTTATTGCTTTTGGTATTGTGGCTTCCGATGGAAAGAAAATGCCTATAATATTCTACAAAGCTGATGAAAAGATCAATGTTAATACTTACTACAAGACTTTGAGATACCAGGCATTGCCATGGCTTCAAGCAAACTACCCAGATGGTAATTATGTATGGACACAGGATGGTGCTCCAGCCCGCACAGCTAGAAAAATACAAGATTTCTGCAAATCCAACTTTAGCAATTTTTTGGAATCGTTTTTCTGGCCACCTTCTAGCCCAGATATAAACTCTCTGGATTATGCTATTTGTGGTGTTTTAGAACATGCTACCAATAGAACATCACAAAGCAATGTCGACTTAAAGATACTATTAAAGAAGAATGGGAGAAGTCGTCTCCCGAATATTTGAGGAACGCTTGTGCAAGTTTCAGGAAGCGTGTGAAGGCAGTTATTGGGAAAGAAGGAGGGACACATAGAATAAAAATATTTTCTATTTTGTAAATTGTCTTGTAGCAAATAAATTCTTATGACTTTCAATAAACAAATTGGTCATACACTGTCTTTCAATCCCTGCCTCAAAATATTGTAAATTTTGCTTCCCCACCCTGTATATATATATTTATGTATATATATATATATATATATAATATATATATATATATATACGATTAGATTCCCCTAGGTATCAATCATGTCTAATCAAGTTTTTCATACACAATAACAGGAATACATAAACACCAATCAATATTTATCATTTTTGTTAATTATCCGACATCTGTATGTCTGGATTAGGTAATCCTATCTATATAATTATCGAGGTGAAAATTCCATTTTTGGGCATATAATTGTATATCAGTATATACATATGTTCTTTCCTGAGCGTCCAAAAATACTATATTTGTTGCACGTCCTCGCGTTGTTGTGTTTTTTGTGTTTTCTTGTTTGGATCAACTTTATATATATATGTATGTATACACGCAGGCATTTACGCACACACTCACATATACACAGAAACACACACAAATACTGACACACACATACACACATATATATTTATATAGAGAGGAAATACAAAAGAAAAATCAACAACGCAAGGACGTGGTAGATGTAACGAAACTTATCACACACAGCATAGGATACTGTTTTTGCTGATCGTAACCTAGTGGAGCCACAAACTATACACATACGTACATATATACATACAAACATACATATATACATAACTATGTGGTAGGTAGCTTGCTTACCAACCACATGGGTCAGTCCTGTGTGGCACGTTGGGCAAGTGTCGTCTACTATAGCCTCGGCTCGACCAAAGCATTGTGAGTGGATTTGGTAGACGGAAACTGAAAGAAGCCTGTCGTGTATAGATATGTATTTGTGTGTGTGTGTGTGTCTGCGTTTGTTTCCCGCCATCGCTTGACAACCGATGCAGGTGTGTTTACGTCACGTAACTTAACGGTTCGACAAAAGAGAACGATGGAATAAGTACTAGGCTTTCGAAGAATAAGTCCTGGGGTCGATTTGTTCGAATAAAGGTGGTACTTCAGCATGGCCACAGTCAAATGATTGAAACACATAAAAGATAGAAAAAAGAAAAAGCGAGTATATATATATACACACACACATATATATATATATATATATATATATATGTATGTATGTATGTATGTATGTGTGTGTGTGTATGTTCTGTTCTGTTATTTGTATTTGTGTAACGTTCGCCGTTCTTTTTCGTACTTGCTTTCGGATGCATTTGTTGCTTTCTTCAAAGAAATTTAATGCTCTTAGATTAGTTTTTCCTTGCGCTGGCCAGATTAGAGCAATCTCGAGTATAACCAGCCGAAATTGCAAAGATAATCTGGAACACGACTGAAGAAAGAAAATTCCAAATGAACGTCCCCCCCCCGTTTCTTTGTATCGTCTATCTGGATGTTTTGTTGTCCCTTTTTTGTATCACCTAACTGTCTGGATGTTTTGCGTTCTTGTCCTATTTTATATTACTATTTATATGTATGTGATACATCATGTGTGTATGTATGTATATACAATCTAATCCAGTAGGTGCATACACACATATACGTATATTTATAACACGTAAATACACACATACATATATCCATACAAACATACATACCTGCTGACGTTCATATCATGCATACATACATAACAATTTCTACTATTTTGCGGTTGGGGCTAGCCTATTACGTAGATTCATGTTCTGAAGGAGAATTTAGTTAATCGGCCATGAAAGAAAGAAAGGCAGAGCTGTGGCTGTGTGTTTGTATAGACATATGTATGTGTGTATTTACGTGTTATGTATATACGTATATGTGTGTATACGCCTATTGAATTAGATTATATATACATACATAGATACATACATACATACATACACACATGCTGTCTCTCACACACACATGTTCTTAAACATGCATGCATAGAGATCGGTAGATAAATAGATAGATAGATAGATAGATAGATAGATATATAGATAGATAAGATAGATCGATAGATAGAGAGAGAGAGAGAGGGGGAGAGAGAGATAGGTTGATTGATAGTTAGTGAGAGACAAACAGATAAACACACAGACTGACAGATAGACAGAGAGACAGGCAGGAAACAGATAGCTTGATAGCTAGAAGGAGGGTAAAACAGATAGACAGACATATAGATAGGTAGATAGAGAGATAGATAGATAGATAGATAGATAGATAGATAGATACATAGATAGATAGATAGATAGATAGATAGATAAATAGATAGACAGACAGACAGACAGACAGTCAGTTAGACTAACAGATAGACAGATTGATAGTTAAGGAAAAACAGATAGATAGACAGACAAACAGATAGACAGATCGATCGATAGATAGATAGACAGACAGAAAGTCAATCAGGCAAACAGATAGATTGAGTGATAGCTAGAGAAGAAAAACCCAGAGACAGACAGAGTGACTGAGAGACAGACAGACAGACAGACAGACAGATAGATATGTTTCTTTATTAGCCACACAGGGCTGCACACAGATAGAACAAATTACAAGGTAGAGCTTTTCTTTTGAAGGTTTAAAAAAAAAAAAAAAAAAAAAAGGAAGGGGGAGTTTCGATCAAAAGGGATCGTAAAAGGAGAGAAAGAGGACAAAAGAAAGGGGGTGTTAAAAAAAAAAAAGGGGGGGGGGGAGAGGAAAAAAAAATTGATCAATAGGGATCGTTATCACAGAAATGTCAATATGAAGTGTAAAGGGGAGGACAGGTGAGGTTTACCCGTGGAAAGAAAAGCCTACGGAAAAGACCACGGTAACCTCGGTCAATGAAGTCACATTTTATATTTCTTTTTTTTTGCAAATAAGCAACTCTCTGTTTTCGATTTCTGGGTTCATAGGACTATGCTCAAGGTGGCTTCGTCATTCATACGTGCCATTCTTGCTACATTCACCCATCTTTTTTTAAAACATTCGCTAGACAAAACTTGCCTCTCTACTCTCACTTTCCTTTTCAAGTGGTACTTGAAGAAGTTGATGAGAGATTGACCAGAGAGGAAAGTGTTTGTCTCCAATCCTTTCAGACGCGTCCACCAGATACATTCTTTCGCCATAGCCACAAGGATGATGAAAATAGCTCTTCCTTCCCGTTTGAAGGAAGGAGGCGTGACAATATTGACGATAGACTCAGCTGATAAACCGACTCGTCCCACACGTGACAGCAGTTGTTCGACATAAGCCCACAGGTCGGAAATTGTTGGACACTGAACGAGTGCGTGCAGAACGGTTTCGTCGCTCTGACCGCATCTCGGGCAGGTCGGCCCCGTGTTTCTCGAGCCGTGTCTGTAGAGCTTATCCCGAACGGGTAGCGCTTCTCGGTAGCACTGCCAGGCCAGGGATCTCTGGAAGTTGTCCATGGGCCCTGGCCCGAAAGTCGTCCCGAACAGGCGGGTCAGGTACTCCTCGTCGACGTCCAGGTTCGCCCCGAGCTCGTCGTCGTACCTCCCCTCCACTAAACCCCTATAGAATGCTTTGGTTGTGTTGAAGTCACTTAAGGTCGACCCAGGACGGCAGAGTTGCTTGAGAGCAACGCGACACTCGCGGTGCCATTCGCCCTTCCTCGGCCTCTTTTTGATCCACGACTGCAGTTCGGTCATGGAGACGAGCTGCGGGAAAGCGTGCCTCACAAACGGCGACCACACCTGTTCACCGTCGTCTACATAGAGCCAGAGATGTCGCAGTCTCAGCGCGTGTCTGCGCATCATCAACCACGGCATGCCCAGCCCTCCTTTTAACGGGTGTTGACAGCAAATGGATCGCCTGACCATCGGGACGCATCCTTTCCACAAGAAGCGAAAGAGGATGCGTTGTAGTTTGGTGATGGTAGGGTCGGGACAAGGTACGACGGTCAGGCGGTAGTAGATGACGGACGCGATGTACGTGTTCGCCACCTCCGCTCGACCTTTTAGGGACAGTTTCCTCTCGGCCCATTGCCGGGCGAGAGTGACCACCCTACTCGTTATCTCGTTCCAGTTCTTCTCCACTTGGAGGTCCGGACCAAACCAGACCCCGAGCAACTCAACCGGGCCGTCGGTCCAGCGTCCCACGACGGAGGCGCTGGTGGACGGCATGGGCTTGCTTCTCCAGGTGCCTAGTCGCAAGCCCACTGACTTTTCCCGGTTGATTTTCGCTCCTGTCACCGCTTCGTAGTTTTTCAGTGTCTCGCCGACCAGCTCGATGTGCTCGTGGCTAGACACTATGACGGTGACGTCGTCCGCGTATGCAGACACGCTCGTCCCGCATCCCAATTCTCGCGGGATGCCCCTTAGAGTCGCCAGCTTCCGCAGTAGTGGCTCAAGAGTCAATACGTATAGAAGCGCCGAGAGGGGGCATCCCTGACGGACCGAACGTGCAATGTCGAAAGGTCTCGATAGATGTCCATTTACGCGAATTTGGACATCTATCGAGACCTTTCGACATCTATCGAGGACATCTATCGAGACCTTTCGACAGACAGATAGATAGATAGATAGATAGATAGATAGATAGATAGATAGATAGATATATAGATAGATAGATAGATAGATAGATAGATAGATAGATAGATAGATAGATAGATCGATATATATATAGATAGATAGATAGATAGATAGATAGATAGATAGATAGATAGATAGATAGATAGATAGATAGATAGATAGATAGATAGATAGACATGCTAGAGCTATTCAGCTACTGACGTATTGTATATAACCTACGATTTGCATGTTAATTGATTCCACTTAGACAGAAGTATATAAGTCTACCTATACAAATGTAAAGATTTATGTTTACATGATCGATCAGTTTCCTTTGATGTGAAAATTGCAGAAAATAACCTAATCAATACCCAATTGTTTCTTCGAAACTGAGGTTACTATCATTTCTTCCACTTAAGTGGAATCACTTAACTTACATAACATGCTATGTATAAAATGTCAATAGCGATGTTGCATTAATCTCATGGGTTGCTCTCCATTTCTGTTTCAGAATACAAATTATTATTCACATGCAAGCGTATTGTTATCAGTTCAATGTTGTCTGCAGTCCTACAATGGCTTATCTGGCCGAAACTATGAGGTCACTCTCAACAACTTTTTTTGTGCACAAAAATGTATATATTGGAGATCAATATGTGCATTGACGCATCATTTTATAAGCACATTAGCAAGATGGCAGCCAAGTGCAAACTGCTGACAGGATGGATACTGAGGCCCTTCAAGACAAGAGACTAAAACTATGTTTACCCTGTGGAGAACCTTTGTTCTCAGCCGCCTGGAGTTCTGCCCCCAGTTATAGTCACCACGTAGTACCAAACTAACAGCGGAGCTTGAGGCAGTCCAACGCCACTACACTAAAAAGATTGAAACAGTGCAATGGATGAGCTACAGAAACAGGCTGAAAAAGCTACAATTTTACTCCCCGGGGCGAAGGAATGAGATATATGCAATAATATACATATGGAAAATCGAAGAAGGTTTGGTACCCAACATCGGCATTGAGTGTTATACAAATGCCAGAATTGGCCGTCATTGCATTGTACCAAATGTGCCATCCACTCCACCTATATTCAGGACCAGGTGTTGCATTAGTCAAGGGTTCGAAGGCCCACATCTCTTCAATGACCTGCCACAAACATTAAGAAATCGGCATAAGGTGGAAGTAGATGTCTTCAAAGAGGAACTTGACATCTTCTCCATAATACATGATCAACCAACAGCCCGACATGAGGTGCAGTCGTGGGCAGCGGAATCAAACGCCTTCATACACCAAATGGACCAACTGCAGGGACAAAGATAGATACAGAAGTGGTGATGTGAAACACTTCAGGCTGAGGAAATCAGAAATCCATGGTGATGCTCCAGTATGACCACAACCGCATGGCTGAAACAACAAGTAAAAGTGTAAAAGTGAGTGTGTGTGTGTCTTTCTGATCATATCTAGAGAATTGTATGCGGTACAGGAATTTCTGTACGTGTCTCTACGTTTCATAGGGTTTGCATAGTCGGGACGTTGTTCATTATCCTAAGTCTGCTATGAGTATATTGGCTTTCATGTTGTGTGTCAAAGCTGAGTTCTTGTAAACAACATACGTTGAAGCTATGGGTTTCATGTAATAGGAGTGGAGGAGCTGCATTCTGTTGTTCACAGTCTCTAATCAAAGTTCAGTATCAAAGACTGGGTGTCAATTGTTAGGTTGCCAATTGCGGTAATCTATAATTACCTTGATACTTTGATAGATGATGTTTACTGTTTAAGAAGTGTAACATTTCGATAGAAGATAAATTTTTCGTCACCAGTCCAAAACAAGTGAAATGAGTTCGCGAGAATGGAGAGAAGAGCAGATGTCAACTCGGGATTTGCGGTTGCTTTCGGGCAATTCATGAGGCACCCATTTTCCAAGTCTAGAAACCTTTCCAAGTTGTTGAAGAAGACGCTGAACAGTTGTATGGTTTGAACTAAGCTTTATTGCCAATTCTTCAACGGATAATGCAGGATTTTCTTCAAGTAATGCCTCCAGAAGCTTATCATCAAATTCAACTGGACGTCCTGTTCGGTCTTCATCTTCAACGCTGAAATCTCCACTTCTGAATTTTGCAATCCATCTTAAGCAAATTCTTTCATTCAAGCATTCTTTCCCTTAAACCGAGTGTTTGTTTCGAGTCGTTTTGGCTGCAGAGTTTCCTTTTTTCACTCATAAATCATTATGTGCCTGAAATTCTCTTTGGATATTTCCATGTTAGAAAGGGTTTTAATCAAAGAAATTTTAATTCTATTATTCTGTGAAATAATATTTAATTTATTTTAAATGTACGCAAATGCATGAAAATAATTTTTAATTCCATTAGACATTCTAAAGTACTATCAAATTTCATTTAATTTTTAAATAGGTAAAATCGGACAGAACTTATGGGATGACCTGATTAATATATATAAAAGGAAAGTTTAGTTTAGTTAAAATATGTTTCTAACATATTTCAACTGCGAAAAGGCAAATTCACGGCAGTTACCGAAGTGACCGTTAAGAAAATGATCTCGTAGGGTAAAAAGTTATAAAAGCACCATATCTGTTCAGCGTCGCCATCTGAATTGGAATCCGGACAGATGGCGACACTGAACGGTTTGGTGTTTTTACACACTTTTAAAATAAGATATAATTTTTTAAATGTTGGATTTACTGTAGGCTCTTTATTTCTTTTAAAACATTCAAGCGACGTTGTCGAAAATGTATTTGAAATGTTTGTATAGGGTTTGGTGTTAGGAAAGATTCATGTAAAGTTGATTGCTTGTGCGTTAAAAAATAATTGCTTCAACATACTCCGATTGCCAATATCTTGCAATTCCATCCAAAGAAGACACGCGAGTAAATTTTGACATAAAATACGAGGGGCGTTCAATAAGTAATGCCTCTGACCCACTTGCAGTTATTTGATCTAGCTGAAAGTTTGCATGTGCAATTATTCATATCTCTATCGATTGAGTGGAAAGTTACAGCTCTGAACTAATTGTGGTTTCTGATTTACAGGTGTTTGAACTGAGTCACGTGTGAAATGGAGCCTGTTGAGTGTCGAGCAGTGATCCGGTTTTTGTATTTGAAAGGACGCACACCACGGGAGACTTTTGATGAAATGAAAGTAACTTATGGTGATGATACCCCATCATATGACCTTGTAAAACGCTGGCATCGTGAATTCAAACATGGTCGGAACTCTGTGGAAACAGCTCCCAGATCTGGTCGTCCCCATTCTGCCATTGATGAGGCACCTCACCGTCAAGTTGAGGCTGCCATTTTGGAAGATCGACGCATAACTATTCGCCAAATAGCCCATGAGGTTAAGATTAGTACCGGGCCTGTGGAAACTATCATTCATGACCATTTGCATATGCAAAAGGTGTCTGCCAGATGGATTCCCAGGTTGCTCACACCTTTCCAGAAGCAAGAACGCGTCGAGTGCTCGAGGATGAATTTGGGGATGTGCCAAGAAGATGAGTCAAACTTTTTCAAAAGACTGATTACACAGGATGAAACCTGGGTCCATCACTATGATCCAGACACCAAAGCCCAGTCAATGCAGTGGAAGCACCGTGACTCACCTCCTCCAAAGAAGGCAAGGGTGCAACCCTCCGCTGGCAAGGTCATGCTCACAGTCTTCTGGGACCAGGACGGAGTAGTGATGACAGATTTCCTGGCAAAGGGTACCACAATTACAGGAGCCTATTATGCTTCACTTTTGAGGAAATTAAGAGAAGCTATCAAAATCAAGAAGCGGGGCAAGATCAGCAAAGGCATCCTCCTCTTGCAGGACAACGCTCCGGTCCACAACTCGCGTGTCGCCAGATCAGAAGCACATGCGTGCGGCTAAGAACTCCTCCCCCATCCCCCCTACTCTCCTGACTTTGCACCCTCTGATTTTCACCTCTTCCCAGCCATGAAGTTGTTTTTGAAAGGAAAGCGTTTCCCAGATGATGCAGCCTTGATTTCTGAAGTCACGTCGTGGTTGGAGGACCAAGCTGGGGTCTTCTACAAAAACGGTCTCCAGAGCTGCATCAAACGATGGGAGAAATGCGTAACTCTGGGTAGTTCCTATGTAGAAAAAGACTAATAACTGTGCCAAGTTTCGTTGCTCTACTGCTATGGGAAGTGGGTCAGGGGCATTACTTATTGAACGCCTCTCGTAGCTTTATATTAACATAATTTTTTCTACCCTGATGACATGCATTTAATTCAGTAAAATGAATAAATGAATTCAGTAAATGGATTCATCATGACATTTTATTTCAAGAAAATATAGCCAAAAAGGAAATTACATAATGCAAGGTTGAATATTTATAATTGAACATTTATACAGTGATGTATCGGCCAAAGAAAAACATATGTTGTGCAGATGAGGGGTAAGAAAAATACAATATATATGGAGAAAAATCAAAGTGAAAAATATTCTTTTTGATAAGGTTTAATAAAAAGATGATGGTCAGTTGTAAGAAAGACTAGTTGAAAATCAATAGCCGCATGATAACAAAGATTACATAGTCAACCTAATGTTTCACTGGTACGAGAGGCTGGAACCCGCTACAGTATCACGCTATTTTTTATCTGTTCAAGCATCTTGCTTCGGAAAGGTTTGCAGGGACGTTGTCCGAACACATGTATAGTTAGGTAATGTTGTTTAACTGAACTTCGTATTTAATTTACCATTGGAAAGGTATAATAAGGAAGAGGGCAGTTATAAAGATTTTGTCTGGATCACAACCAGTATGTAAGTAATAAAACTTCCTATCATCTGAAAAGAAGAAAAGAGAAAAATTAATTAGCTGTTATTTTCAATGAATTCATAGAATGATTTAGAAAGAAGTTTATTATATTTTAATAAAATAAGGACAGAAACTTGGCAGTAACGTGAATGATTCAGCCAATACGAGTAATTTAGGCCTTCAGTTAAAAATCTGCCAGTCTTGTCGTCAGTTCTCTTCAATTAGGCATCGGTAGAATATATATCCTTTTGTATTCTAGGCAATCCAGTCGATTAGATCGACCTCAGTAGGCAACTGGTACTTAATTTATCGACTCCGAAAGATGAAAGGCAAAGTCGACCTCTGCGGAATTAGAACTATCGAAATATCGCTAAGCAATTCGCCCGGTGTGTTATCGTTTCTGCCAGCTCGCTGTCTTATTACTAATTGTAATAGCAATAATTGATTGATGTCTGATTAAAATGAGAGGAGTCCTGCGATATGTAGTTACAAAAGGAGGTTGGGAATAAGAGAACGAGCTCGATAACACTAAACAATCCAGTATCTTCGCTCCCAGCTCAAAACTATGTTTTCAAATCTCCTATCTCCTTTAAAGCTGGTTTCCACTTCAATCACATCATAGCATCTATAGCCCTGTTGTGATTATAGCAGTTGTGTTGCAGTTTTAATTGGAGGTTTGTTAGGAATATTGTTTTGTTATAATATCCTCCAATATAATCTATTAACGAAATAAGTAAATATTAATATTTAGCACTTACTTATAATTTTGCTTGCGCATTCATTAATACGGTTACTAGGTTTCCAATACGTATAAGTTACTGAAACCATAACATTCCCCTTGCCAAGCTGGCGGCACATTGTAAGATTTAAGGTCAGCAGAGTGAAGCACAGATGTAAGTCGATTACGTCGAAACTAGTACATTACTGATATTTTCATTTATCAACGCGATTCTAACTTAGTCGTAAAGAACTTCCAAACATGCAGCTAAGCATTTTCTCTGACATCCTAACGATTCTGGTAGGTCACCATCTTGTTTCGGAGTTTTCGGAAAATTGAAGTATGAGGAGCTGTATCAGTAATAGATAGATGCAGTGGCAACAGAGTTTATTTGAAGCAGATTGCATATATTCGTACATATGTCCAAGTACGGATGTCATATCACATTACCTCCTATATATTTCAAAAAAATTGTATGAGAATATATATATATATATATATAGGACAAGGTACTGCAATAGCCTGGGCTTCAGAGGTCCACAGTTTTCAATAACCTCCCGAAGGATCTGAGAGACCTGCATGGGGTGGATGTTGGTGTCTTCAAAATAAAGCTGGACCTCATCCTGTCAGGTGTTCCAGATGAACCAACTTCGTAGCAGGAGGTTCAGATGAAGGCAGCTGCACCAAACACTCTCATGCACCAAATGTCAATTGCTAATAAGCATTCGTAAAGTAAACTTATGTAGCAACACCAAATGGCGGTGCCCCAGCATGGCCACAGCTCGTGAGCTGAAACTAGATAAAATAAAAATTAAAATAGATAAAATATATATATATATATAAACTACGGTATTTGATGGCATAAATGACGCAGGTACCAATTTCAGGAAGAGATATTCAGAGTTAAAATGCTTTTAGTTCTTTAACGCATATAAGATTTACAGCAGAATAATAGTATATTACAATTACTTAGAAAAGTGGGTTAGGTATAGCAGAAAGCATTGCTGTATATTAAATATAAGTTACAATATAAATTGAACATAAAACATTAAATTACGAGGGTGAAAACGTCCTACACAATTACAGCAAAAAAAAAAAAAACAATGGTAGAATACGTTTAATGAACTGTAATCATCTACTTTTTTTTTATTACAAAACCAGAAAACTCTTTACCACCAAATCATATAAAGTCCTCAACTTCGTATATAGAAATGGAGTTGAGTTTCTTTTAGACATTATAAAGAAAAAAAGCGCTTCATATATAAAATGAAGTTTTGTAAATATTAAACACTGTGATAAATTACCGTAAGTGTTGACGAGGGCGTTATTACGAAACAGCCACCAACATCAATTCCATGAGATTCAGTCGTTAGTCGATTTAGGAAAACTAATATCTGTAATACATAAGAAGAGGGACAACATGAATGGGGATTGTGTAAAAAGAAGCATTTAACATTTCTGTGGCTGCATGATAAGAAAACATACTTCCCAACCATATGGTTTTCGGTTGGCACCTATGGCGGGGCAGTCTTCTAATATAGGCTCGAACCAACAAAAGCATTCTGAGTCAACTCGGTTGATGCAGACCCCGTCGAACACACACACGCATCCCGGAATTCTGTCAGTTAACAGGTCGCGGTTTCAAAGCATGTATATATTTTGACAAATTAAATTTAGATGCTGAAGTGTATCTAACGGTTTTTGTGTGTATTTTAAATGGGTTATAAACACCTTCCACGCTGTTTTTGTTTTAGCACACGATCTCAGATGAGGTTACTTGATAATCAAGTACATCTCCGTAATATATATATATATATTAATATGAACAACTAGGCACAATATAATTTCATAAAGGATAATTCAGTCATCACTACGTGTGACTAAATTTGTCGAGACGCCTACTTTGCTAGAATTGAGAATTAAAAAAAAAAAACTCTTTATGCTGTCAGAGGGGCACTATATATATATATATATATATATATAAATTATTAGAGAGTTAACCACTATGTGGATAACTCTAGTGCTAAAAATGGCCCCGATAGTATAGCCACAGAAAAAGATGTTTCCAACTAGAAGTAACATACATTTAACGGAACGAAAGTGAAATATAACGAATAAATAGATTGACCCTGAACAAATTGTTTCATTACTAATGTAATATGTAATTTTACTTACATACACATCTATAAATCATAAGCAGAGGTTTGTCTTAAATACAATTAATTAGACCGACACGAGCGTCAAAATCACGAGCGGTTTAACGAATTGCATTTTTAGTTATGCCTCAAATTCCACGCCAAAAGCATGCCAAGACTCTTTGGAAGCGTATGCTGCATCAAATAAAATATTTACTGCCGCATAATTAAATTTATAAATTTATAAATGAGGGTGAAAAATTGATATTAATTTAATAATACCATTAATTTAACACCGAGTGGCTTAGCACAAAAAACTACGGAGAAAATACAAATTTATACATAAATTATTAGAGAGTTAACCACTATTTGGATAACTCTAGTGCTATGCTGCAGTAAATATTTTATTTGATGCAGCATACGCTTCCAAAGAGTCTTGGCATGCTTTGGGCGTGGAATTTGAGGCATAATTAAAAATGCAATTCGTTAAACCGCTCGTGTTTTTGACGCTCGTGTCGGTCTAATTAATTGTATTTAAGACAAACCTCTGCTTATGATTTATAGATGTGTATGTAAGTAAAATTACATATTATATTAATAATGAAACAATTTGTTCAGGGTCAATCTATTTATTCGTTATATTTCACTTTCGTTCCGTTAAATGTATGTTACTTCTAGTTGGAAACATCTTTTTCTGTGGCTATACTATCGGGGCTATTTTTAGCACTAGAGTTATCCACATAGTGGTTAACTCTCTAATAATTTATGTATAAATTTGTATTTTCTCCGTAGTTTTTTGTGCTAAGCCACTCGGTGTTAAATTAATGGTATTATTAAATTAATATCAAGTTTTCACAATCATTTATAAATATATATATATATATAGTTACGGAGATGTACTTGCAAAGCAAATAACCTGAACTCAGATCGTGTGCTGGAAGGAAAATAATTGCAGCATGGAAGGTGTTTATAAGTCATTTAAGGAACACACGAAAACCGTTAGATTCACCTCTACATTTAAATTGAATTTACCAAAATATGTTCGTCTCTTTGAAGCCACAACTTGTTCACTGACAAAATTCCGTGCGGCAGCAAAATATACATATATATATATATATATAACAAAGTGGAGTTATATATATATATATATATATATATATATATATATATATATATATATATATATATATATATATATATATATACCGACAGTGTAAGAGCGGTTAACTGCCCCATGACCGTCTCTAGAATCAGCTGAGTAGGCCTAGTTTTGCTTATAAAACAGGCATCAGCAGCAGCGACTCCTCAAATGGCCGATGGTTTGGCTAATTTCTTCTGCCAGTATATTTAAATTTACCTTAAAAAATTTATGGCTGATTTAGCGAAATGCATTAGGTGTATATTAAAAATTAAGATAAATAACCAGGCGCAGCGTAATGCCATAAAGGAAATTTCTGTCAAATGACTGCAACAAGCTGAATATAAAGGATAAATGATAGCTTGTAATCGATGTCTTTGGGTGCATCATCATTGATGTTACCTTGGGTTAGTGTTCACACTTGCCGGGAGTTTGTGACCTCGCATGCATTTTTTGCACGTTTGATGGGATAAAAAACAATGCACAGAATGCATACTTGTTGAATAAATCTGAACGTTTGTAACTCGCATTGATGCTCAAATAATTTGCGAATATCAGTACATGGCCCACATTTGTCGCACAAACGCGGGAATATGGATTAAGCGCCAGTTTTTATTCAGTCGACTATCCTATCAATAACTCCCAAATCCCGAGTCAATGTTTTGTTTCGTGAAGCAATAGATATCGCCTTACGTCTATTAACTTCTGTATTACCCAGCCATCATGGGCTTTAAAGGGAGACGTACATGGAAAATATCTAGTCCGCTATCAAAGCGATCACACGACGTTTGAATTCGTTGATACAACAAAATACCAGCAGCTTAGAAATTATTCAGAGGACGATATTTTCTGAAAATAAATACCTATGTTAATGTTAGCAATTAATGGTTATGTCATTTTCATCAAGAATTATCTTTCTAATTTTTATATAATGCAGCGTGAAATAATTTTATAAGATATATATTCATATGGCTTACAGTGTTTTATAGGATATAAATTTATGACTGATTTACTGAAATGCTAATGTGCTTACTATGATTTAATAAAACTTGCTACGCGCATTGTGAAGCCATAAAAGAAATGTTTAATCGACGATAATTGTATCTGAGGGCGCTGAATTGCACCGACATTGACAGACATAAGAGTTAAATCCCTTAAAGTTGCATAAGCTCATATTTATATATACAGTGAGGGGGAAGATAACCCCCCCTTCCACATATATATATGCTCTTTATTACTCTTTTACTCATTTATTTGTTTCAGTCATTTGACTGTGGCCATGCTGGAGCACGCTTTTTGTCGAGCGAATCGACCCAAGGACTATTTTTTGTAAGTCTAGTACTTATTCTCTCGCACTCTTTTGCCGAACCGCTAAGTTACGGGGACGTAAACACACCACCATCGGTTGTCAAGCAATGTTGGGGGAACAAGCACAGATACACAAACATATACACACATATATATACATATATATATATATATATATACGACGGGCGTCTTTCAGTTTCCGTCTAACAAATCCACTCACAAGGCTTTTGTCGGCCCGAGTTTATAGTACAAGACACTCGCCCAAGGTGCCACGCAGTGGGAATGAACCCGGAACCATGTGGTAAGCAAGCTACTTACCACACAGCCACTCTTATGCATATATATATATTTCATATAGATACGTATGTGTGTACATGCATGTATAAAGCCATTTATTATTATATAATAAACGGGAAAACAATAAGAATTAGAAGAAATATTGGCGCAAGTTTCGGGTGCTTCGTCGATTACACCAACACTATTGCTCGAATGGTAAGTATTTTATCTACCCCAAAAGGATGAAAGGCAAAGACAATGCGAGTGGCATTTGAACTCAAAGTAAAGACATGAAATCGTGCTAAGCATTTTGCCTCGTGTAGAAACAATTCTGGCAGCTGGCAGGCTTCTTTTAAAGAGAAATATTAATAAAAAAATATATTAAAAGTAAGACGACGAGATCATAAAGTCTGCTTACCTTTGCAACGACTTCCGGTTTTATGTCCTGAAATTGCATATAATGAATACTTCGTGTAATACTGTGAACCTAGTAGTGAAATAGAAAATAATAATAATAATAATAATAATAATAATAATAATAATAATAATAATAATAATAATAATAATAATAATGCTGGCACAAGTCCACTAATTTCGAGAGTCGTGTCAACGTTGGTGGAAATTGAACGTAAAGAACCGGAAGAAATGCGGCTAACCATTTTGTACGGTGCAGTAAAACAATATACTTAGTGTCACTTAAAATATTAGGTGTCTAATTATAAGAGGAGAATTGTTAAATAAACACTTGGAATATTAATCTGATCATTATTAAAAGGATTAGTCTAAAAAACACTTAAAATATAAATTTAACCCATTGTAGATGTATCCGTTAAAGAAACTACTGCTGATGCAGCTTTTGCTGCTAGTGCCGGCCAGTATCTCAGCTTCATGTTGGTGCAGCTGCTAGTGTCGGCGAGTATCTCAGCTTCATCAATAACTCCCTTGGTTTCGCAGTCGCCCCTCACTGGACCTGCCCCTGCTCGTATTCTAGGGGTACTAAATGCAATGTTCTTAACAAAGTTTATGCCTGTTAAAAATGAGTCTGTATATATGTGAACAAGGGAAATATTTATGTATTAAGGACTATCCTACCTATAGACGTTTTTATATTAAGGGAGACGTGGGGAGCGCAAGCCAAATGATATTTCTGTGACGCTTCCTTCTACGGATGTTGAGGCCCCGCATGTAGGCGATGCGGTCCTTAATCCTCATACTAACATACTTCACCAGATTTTTTAACACGGTGGATGGGTGGTACGAGGCTGTATTGATGTACTTTAGCCTCTCATTTGGCTTGCGGTAGGGTCTGTATGTACCGAAGCCCATGTTAAGCGTGATGTCTAAGAAGTTCGCGGTGGTGAGGTTGATCTCGATCGTGATTTTTAATCCCATGGAGGCAAGTGTGCTAATTTGATCTTTCCTAGGCCTATCTAGTATGTGACCGCTATCTCCTCTAGAGATGGCCATCTCTGTAGAGACCAAAGAAGACAGAGGAGAACGTTTTCTTAAGGGTATTAAGGATATACAACACGGTGAGGTCGCATACATCAGACCGTAGGATTGGCTTACTTGACCCAGGTCGAACCTTTAATGAATACACTGTTTACCTGGCGTGAAAAATGACTTCTATATCCCTGTCGCTAACGCCATGTGCGTGCGTATGTGTGTACACATAATATTAACTTCTAATGTTGTATAATGGTTTGACTGGGCATCTATCGATTTCACATGAAAAACGAATTGACATAAATAATAGACTCGAAATTGTTCTAGACTATTATCGAAATATGTAAATTTCGTGAAGTACATGTATTGTCTTCTTTAGGGAGGCCAATATAATATTTCTTTTCTTCCTCAATATGCTCGCTTGTCCGTTTTCGCATTAAAAACACCATATTATACTGATATGACGAATCAATTCTGTATTTACTTCAACTATTTATTGTCAAATTCTGTCATATTTCCGATAAATATAAATGCATATTGTATGAGTATCGATGTATCTCAATGAATATACATGCATGAATATGTGCATGTGTGTATGTGTATATATATATATATATATATATATATATATATATATATATATATATATGTGTGTGTGTGTGTGTATGTGTGTGTATAGATATGCATACACTACACGCACACGCACACACGCACATTCACACATACACAAACACATCTGTCTACAGACAGTTATAAACACTGCTCGCTGTGTGTTTTGGCGCGTATCGGTTTATGAACAAGGGATAATTAGAGTATCCTTAGCTCATTGATATCGGTTAGTTTCTATTGATATACGAAACATTCCTTTGAAAGTGATGTGATTTTGCAAGTGTCTTACAAATATCTTTATATCTCTCAGGATTTGCACAGTACCGTACAATATCCTACACGTATTTATACACACAAGGAAACATGCATCTCATATCTCTATATCGAAACAGGTTAACAACAACAGAAGTCACTTAGAAATTCATCTGCAACAATAATCTTATGCACAATACATACATATATATATATATATATATATATATATATATATATATATATACATATTGTTTGTTCCTTCTCGAGCCACGCCTGGTTCATTAGGCCGGTTTCCCGGTTTCCTTGGCGTATAGGTTTCTCCCCTGGATGGTACGCCGGTCCGTCGCAGGTGAGCTGCAAGATGCAGGAGGAAAGAATGAGAGAAAGTTGTGGCGAAAGAGTCAGCAGAAGTTCGCCATTATCTTCTGCCGGAGCCGCATGGAGCTTAAGTGTTTCGCTCATAAACACACACATCTCCCGGTCTGAGATTCTAACCCGCGATGCCTCAACCACATATATACATTTAACACGTGGTATTGTTATATATACACCTTGTTTATAAGGGATCCCCAATTCACTTACATAGCAGAGTGATGCTTTGACGAGACTATAAGATACAAAAAAAAAAATGTTTTGAAAACCGATGTCGGACGACAAAAATTTTACTTTTTGTTTTCAGTATATTTTATCACAATGAAGAAAGACAACAAAAGACTACGATAAAACACAAACTAAATAAATACACAGTAATCACAAAACCACTCAGTGTTTCATTTTAATTTTCCACACACATGCACACACACACACACACACACACACACACACAGCGAGGCATTGAAACAAATACACATGTATATTTACTCATAAGTCGAACATTTAATAAGTAGCATATCTGTCTGTTTTTCTGTCTATCTATCTATCTATCTATCATTCTATCTATCTATCTATCTATCTATCTATCTATCTATCTATCTATCTATCTATCTATCTATCTGTCTGTCTGTCTGTCTGTCTGTCTGTCTGTCTGTCTGTCTGTCTGTATTATGTAATTATGTATATAGACACATATACATATATATGTTGATATATGCATACATGCACACATACATACACGATTATATATAAACATATATATATATATATAATTTATATTATTAGGGTGATAAAATTTTAGAAATTCTTACTACTAGTGGCTTAGTGTATAGAAAAAATAGTCAATAGACTATATATTATTCATATAAAATACAGTGTACATTTAAACACATCAAGACGTGTCCATCATAGGACTACCTTACGATAGAAGGAACAACTACAGTCCAGCTTGTTTGGACTTTAGCTGTTCCTTAATGTGTTTAAATCTACTCCATATTATATATATACATATATATATATTGCGCTCAAGTGAAGGTTGGACAGGACCACTAGCGCCAACCTCATCAACAGTACAGTTCTACCTGCAATGTTATATGGTAGTGGAACTTGGGCTACCACAAGGAGAGAAGAGCAGAGTCTGGTAACGGCTCAAAGAGCCATGGAAAGGTCAATGCTTGGTATCTCGTTGAGAGAGCACATCAGTAGCGCGATCCAGGGAGGAGTGGACAGCGTGCTGTGACCAGCGATTTCAAATGGACGCCCGACAGACTGGTCGGTCAAGGTGATCTAGGTGATATATTAGAAAAAAAACACCTTTATATCTTGTGAAATTTTATTTAGTATTTCTAAATTGTATTTTTCCCTGTAAGTTAGGAATAATATTCCCTCAAATTATATATATATTTATAATCGTGAATGGATACCTGAATGTAAGATCACATGTTCTCCTAACAACACCCAGAACGTATCGTATTAAGGAAACAGACCGTGTATTCACCTATATTGATCTTTATTGTTAGAAATGATTATTGACAATATAGTCATTCTCTTGAATACACCAAGGGTTCAATGTTACCTGGCCAGGTATTGATGTCAAATATCACCAAACAAAGAGGTCAATACCATTTGTTGGCATTTCGCTCATAATAGTAGGATACATTCAGCATATTAAGGAGGTTGTGGAATTGACGAAATATGATCTGAATCTGGAGATAACTACAATATGGAAATTGAAAACAAATGCAATCGCTATAATAAAAGGAGCTTCGGGAATAAAAAGGAAAACATTTAGGAATATACATGACCACACAAACATCACCTACATATGTGCATAACTCACATACAATACAATTTTTTGGCACCGTGCTCATAATTGTAGCATTCATTCAGTATAGTAAAATTAATAATTCCAAGAAGTAATACTTCATATAACCATGAAAGATGAGAAGCTGAACTATATCTCTGAGCTAAAAATATTCTACAAACCCACCGAAAGCGCTGAAAATGTGCTTACTATATAAAATACGAAGCATATCAGTTTGAAAATGAGAGACGTATATTATGAGACTCACCGATCTGTTTAAACGAACTCCAAACCAAAGCAGTGAAATCCAGAAGAAAAAAGTTTCCAATGTCATCATTAAAACGTAACTGTATATATACGGGTTAGTGTCTAAACCATTATTTATCATTCCATACGTTGCAATACAAGTGCTGATGAGACTACCAAGTATGACAAGTACTGAAATAAGATTCAGTGTTTTATTTAGTGATGTCAGTATTGTACTCAGAGTATCATGATTTTTAATTATATCTATAAGTAGTCTTCGGTTTTTAATAACAAATGAAATGTCGGATTGCTCTTCCTTTACGTAATTTCGAGCTTCGTTCGCCACTTTGTTAAACTCATAAATAAGTGCAATTTCGGTTATAATGTTAATATACACATCAAGAAATAGCGATGTCAATGAAATGACATTAAATACAGCATTTAGTGTTAAATATGGTATGGTATATGCACTGTTGTTCTGTAGAGGATATGTGAAAAATCGCAGCATATCTTCACTGTAGAGAGTAAATACGATTTCTAAAAGTGTGCTTGAACCTATAGTTATAAATAAAAATATTGATAAGGAAATATATGAATATATAAATTTAGAGTCATAGAATTTTTTTTCTTCGTCTTCAATATTAACTTTGGCGAATGAGTCCAATAATTCATTGTTGTTAGAATGCCTGAAGAGTTTAAGCAAAGAAAGGACAGACATGAAGCTGCGGAAACATAATATAAATACATATGTTGATATTTGAAAGGTGTTTACGTTGTCCAGTTCTATCAAAAAAATAAAATAGCGAATAGGGTTTATAATTAAATGTATGGAGAATAGAATATTGAACACTTGTAAACAGATTCTTTGAACATCAAGTGTTTTCAGCAAGGATATATTGAAACATGCTTTCGCGAAATTATTAAATTTTTGATGAAATTCCAAGACTTTAAAGAACTGCGTTTCTTTAATATTCTCGCTTATTCTAAATTTGAATTCCATTTAAAATGTTTTTGTGTCCACTTTCAAAATCTAAGAGATTAATCAGGTAATGTACCGATACGTTCAGTGCGTTACTTGATATAATGTTCTATCACACTTCCATTATATATATATATATATATATATATATATATATATATATATATATATATTTCACAAGATAAACACCTAACAATCAACGGGTAAACAAATACAGTCTTTACGGACTATTTGTCATCATGCATGTATTCAAATTATAATTTATATACATCATCCAATGTGCCATGGTACAAATCACTGATTAGACACCAGAAGAATCAATTCGATTAAGGTAAAAGTAAAACAATCTGCAGTCATTAATTCATTACAGAAATACAGAAATGCACTATTTAATGTTTAACGTTTCAGTATTGCCTTCATTATGGACATAACAATAATCGGGTCGATTGTGCGTATTGAGCATGTTTACTCACACAAGTTACTTATCGTGAGAAAACAATGAATTACACGTTGTATCTAAAATATTCGGTCAAAATGTATAATGTTTATATTAAGCTAAGGCTCTATCATATATGTTGACGATACATATTGACATTATATTCATTTTACTGACTCAGGTAAAAAGCATACATAGATAAACACAAACATACATGCATATGTATATATACACATATATGCATATATATATATATATATATATATATATATATATATATATATATATACATATGTGCATATATATATGTATATATATATGTGCATATATATATATATATATATATATATATATATATATATAGCTTTATTATGCAGATAAATTAGATTTAATGTAACTCGGTGTGTTGATCAATATCCTCCTACAGAATTATTTACAAACAGGAGTGATTTCTGTTTACCTTGTATGAATTATTACTTCTTAATATATCTGAAGGTGTTGTTTGAATAAAGGAACTCCGAAATATAACCCCAATTCTTCCTTTATATTCACTTTATATTCACTTTATATTCACTTTATATATATATATATATATATATATATATATATATATACATATATACATATATATACATATATATACATATACATATATATATATATATATATATATATATATGTGTGTGTGTGTGTGTGTGGAGGCGCAATGGCCCAGTGGTAAGGGCAGCGGACTCGCGGTCGTAGGATCGCGGTTTCGATTCCCAGACCGGGCGTTGTGTGTGTTTATTGAGCAAAAACACCCAAAAGCTCCACGACGCTCCGGCAGGGGGTGGTGATCCCTGCTGTACTCTTTCACCACTCTTTCTCTCATTCTTTCGTCTGTTGGCCTGCTCGCTTAGCCAGCGGGGTGGCGTCATTCGAAGGCTAAAACAATGCGAACGTATTGTGACCAGCGATGTGTTACAACATCTGACGGTCTGGTCGGTCACGTTATATATTTTCTAGTTTCAGCTCAGAGCCGCGGCCATGTCTAATATGTGGCACTTGGTGAAGAATGGAGTTTGATATAGCTACTCTCATTTGCACCTCTTGCCGTGAGATAAGTTCATCTGGGACTCTTGACAGGAAGATGTCCAGCTTTGATTTAAAAACCGCCACATCTACTTGAAACACAGGCTGTTGCAGAAGCTGGTCCTGAAGCGTGATGGCATTGCTGGGATCTTTGGCACTATGCAGTGTCGTCCCGTTCTAGCATTGGTGTAGCTTACAATGCCAAAATTTGGCACGATTCCTTCCAGGATCTTCCAGACATATATTACTGCATACCTCTCCTGTCTTCTCTCCAGGAAGTAGAGTCTTAGCTGTTTCAACCTTTCCCAGTAGCTGAGCTGTTGCAAAGAGATGATCTTCTTTGTGAATCTTCTCTGGATTGCTTCATGGTCCGCTGTTAATTTTATGGTGGGTGACCATAGCTTTGAGCAGTAATCCAGGCGGCTGAGGACGAATATCCACCAGAAGACTATCATGGTTTCCTTATCTCTGGTTCTGAATTTTCTTAGGATCCACCTAGCCAGTCGTCTGCACTTTGTCGCATCCTGGTAATGTGCACTTGGAAAGAGGTATCATCACTCATGTCGACACCCAGGTCCCACACAGACTTAGGCTCTGGGATTGAAATTCCCTGTGGACCGGTGTATCTTGTAAGTTTAATATTCAGTTTTGGATGCTGGGAGCGCAGGGCCTGGAATTTTTCAGCATTAAACTGCATATTATTATCCTCAGCCCATCTGTAGACTGAGTCCAACTCCTGCTGCAGGTGTACAACATCGCTGGGGTTCTGTATTTTCTGCGAGACTTTCGTATCATCTGCATAGCTGGCCAGAGTGGCTTTTCGGGCATTTGAGGGCATATCTGAGAGGGCCACTATAACAAGCAGTGGTCCCAAGACAGTGCCCTGTGGAACACCGATCACTATTGCTGTGTTCATAGAGATGGCTCCATTAACCACTACTGCCTGACTCCTATCTTTCAGGAAGTCATGTAACCACACTCCACGTTTTCCAGCTATGCCGAGGTCACGCATTTTGTGGCATATCATACCATGATCCACCTTGTCAAAGGCTTTTGCAAAATCAAGGTAGATTACGCCCACATTTGATTTGTTGAGTAACTGCCTCAACATCCAGTCATAATGTTGTAAGAGCTGGGTAAGGCAGCTCCTACCTGGTCGAAAACCATACTGGGTATCACTCAGCAAGTTATTTTCCTCAAGGAATGCAATTAGTTTCTTTCTGACTATCCGTTCCATGACTTTGCTGATGTGTGAAGTCAGAGAAATAGGCCTATAGTTTTTGGCATCTGCTCTACTTCCCCCTTTATGTATTGAGCATATTATTCCCTCCTTCAGCTTGGTTGGCATTTTGCCATTCGCAAGGAAGCTCTGGAAGAGAATCTTGAGGGGTTTTGCCAGGGCATGCTTACACGCTTTGAGGAGGATGGCTGGGAAACCATCTGGACCAGCAGCTGAGTTCGTCCACTTCATCTATGGCTAGTAGGACATCTTTTTCGCTAATGTCAATACATCCTATTGTAACCGCCTCGCTTTTTATAGGTGAGGCGGCAAAAAAAGTCCACTGGCTCGTTCACTTGTCTGTGTTCCAACGAGGTGGTAAAGATACTTTTGAACTGGTCATTCAGCATCTCACTGATCTTAGTTGGACTGTCTGTGAGGGAGCCATCCTTGTGGAGGAGGGGTCCTATCTTGTAGTGCACTGAGACTGTTTCTTTCGCGTAATGAAAGAAGGCCTTTGGGTTAGATTTAATGTTTTTTATAACCCAGGCTTCTTTGTTTGCTTTTTCCTTCACGTAGGATCGTTGCAGCCTTTTTTCGATCTCCATCAGTGTTGTTTTAGGCGGGACGTTTCGCTACTTTTGGGATGTTGGTTGAGACGATTTGCAACCTTCGTCCGTCGTCTCATGAGGATCTTCCTGTCTCTTGGAATCTTGCTCCTATTTGTTTTGGCCTTGTGCTCTGGGACATATTTCTGGCATACGGCTTGCACAGAAGACATGAAACATTCTAGTTTCATGTCAATGTCTGGTGTGGAGAGACATTCCGGCCAGTTCTCTCTTTTTGGATCGATTTCCAATCTTCTCTGTGGAAGTTCAGATTGGAGAGATTTCGGGTGCTTCCTTTAGGCTGTATGTCTTTGGTTACTTTTGGCCCAAACATAGACATCTCTATTATGTTGTGATCCGAAACTGATGTCGGTGTCACTTTCACATCATGAATGATGTCCATATTGTTCGTGAAGCAGAGATCCAGAATGTTATTCGCCCTTGTTGGCTTGAGTACAACTTGCTCCATGAATAAGGCATTGGTGAGGTTGAGCAGGGACTCCACCTGTACTTGCTTGTAATGATTAATTCCTGAGAGTATGTGACCTTCGGGCCATTTGACGTTGGGGAAGTTGAAATCACCCATAAGAAATATGGTCACGTGGTGTTCCAGATTCATGAGGATTTCTTTAATTCTTGTGAGGCAATCTTCAAACTTGCCTGTGTGATTTGGGGCATCCGGTGGGCAATATGTATTGCATATGACTATATCATGTAGTCTTATGTATACAATTAAAGTGTCACATACCGAATTTGAGTATGTCATTAAGACCTGGGGTGTGAGGTCATCTCGGTTGTATACAGCAACTCCACCATGGCTCCTTTCCCTTCTGTCTGTTCGCAGTATGGCATAGTTTGGTATGTGTACTTCTGCGTCCTCTATATCAGGGTTGAGGTGAGTTTCCACAAGTGCTATGCATAGGGCTTGATTGTATGCAGTAAGATCTCTCAGGAAACAAATTTTGTTTCTATTTTGATGCAACAGGCCTCCAATATTTAGTAAAAGTATTGGGGTGACGGCTGTGCAGGCGTTAGGAGAGGCCATCCCGTGTCTGTTGACTGTGGTGATCTTGCATAGTGGTGGGCAGGGTTCCTTCTCTGTGCTTGGTGTAGCCAGGTTAACTGCCGGACAATTCTTTGCGCCATGCATAAAAAAGACTCTTGCTCAGCTGCTGCGTTGCGTAGAACATCTGGAGAGCACACTTCGTTTTTGAAAGTTTTCCTGGGAGATATTTCTTGTGTTCCCTCGGTAAAGTTTTTCTCTTTGAGTCCCCTGAAGTTCTGGCGGGGTGTCGGGTGGGCGAACCGGCAGTTTTTGCCGTCCTCACCATGCCAACATTAGACCCGCAGGTAGAATTTACAGGTTCTTCCAGATTTTTTCTTTCCAGAAGTGTACTGGGTGGCATTGGATCCTCCATGGGTTTCTCTGCTGTTTGTGTGGTGGGTTGTGGTTTCAGCTTTGATTGTTTTGCCTTTTCCTCCTTTTCCCCCCTTATTTTTGTTTTCGATCCATTTTTCTTCTGTTTTTCTAATTTTTCATTTCTTCGTAGGACCACTGGTACAGGGGGGCTCCCGATTTCTGCTCCGTTGGCTCCCCTATCCTTCACTACCTGGTCGTTCACCCGGGTAGGTGATCCATTTTCCTGAGGAACCCCTGGATCACAGAGACTTCCGGCTTCCTTCTCTTTTTCGTCCTCTTCATTCTCATCAGCCTTGCCACAATAATTTTCAATTATGTTGCCAGTGTTTTGATGTGTGGTCTTATAAGCATGTAAACATATAAATATATATACATATATATATGTATATATATATATATACTTTATTTTAAGCAGCAGAAAATTCAACAAAATCTGTTACTCTGAGTTTCTCGTTGCCGTTCATCAGACAGTTTTTGCTAGAATGGAACTTATATATTAATTCAATCTATACTCTTACAAACGCTACACCTTTAAAAAGAAATGGACTTGTTTGATTGGCCCTTTAGAAAAAACGGTCAATCTTCGAGCGATAAACAAAAAGGTCAAAAATATATGTATATATATATAAAAAAACTTATAAAAATTATAAAATCCGAGGAAAAAACCTATTGCCGTTAATGAAGACAGTACAAATTAATGCATAGAAATTAAACCTGTTATAAATACTGCAATACATATTTATATTAAAATCTACATATATATATATCAACATACACAAAAGGATGCGCGTAAACGCCATACATACATATACAGACGTATGAATATGAATCTAAATATACACATAAAAGCATGTGTACATATATTCACGCAAACCGTCTCGCACGCAAGCTAAAATTCATCTATGTAGCAATTCTCATATACTGAGCAAGGAGGGGGAACGAAAGAAAGGGAAAGAGAGAAAAAGGAACGAAGGAGGGGTGGGGAAAAAACTTGTAACGATGTTGTTGGCATCTATAGAGACCAGTATACATACACAAGTTTGAATTGATACATATACATACCGTCGTGTATATGTGTGCTTAAGCACAAGCATACTTTCACTTACACATACACAGATACGCATGCTTACAAATACATATGCCTTGCTATACACATACTTATATAAACATTCTAATTTTGACAACATTGCTTTTTTTTAAAAAAAAACATTGCTTTTAAAAAATGGGTGCATTAATAAAAATATATACGAAAGACATAAAATAAAATATAACATCCTATTTTGGGTCATTTAAATGACCCAAAATAGGATGTTATATTTTATTTTATATGTCTTTACAAATATATATATAGCTATACAAATATATATATATATATATATATATATATATATATGCATATATATATATGCATATATATATATGCATATATATATATATATATATATATATATATATATATATATATATATATATGCATATATATATGCATATATATATATATATATATATATATATATATATATATATATATATATATAAGAAAGTTTGTTTGTGAAAGCACGTGGGTGAATATATAAGAAAATAGTAAAGAGTGAAAAAACGACAGAAGGCTTAAATGTTAAAGAATATATATATTTGCGTCAATATGTCTGGAGAATATTGGAAAATTTTTTTTCCCCTTCTTATAATGACATAATTTTATAATTTTTAAAGAAAGACCGGTTTCGCATTTAGCTCTTCAAATTTCTTGCGACGTAATGCTTATCTTTAATAGCGTTATCCTTGTTTTTTTGCTACGGAGAGTTCTAAATAAGGGAAGGTAGTGCGTGATTTCTTCCGGTGTAAGGGAGATAATCGCTTAAAAATTTTTTTTTTCCCTTTTTCTCTTAGTGTGAATTTCTCTGTATTATTCTGTTTGGATAGTTGAGTCTGGGTTTGCACTTTTCAATGAAGAATGTTTCCTTGTTTAGTCTAATTTGTGTTGATGATCCGAAAGCACATTGGTAAAATGGAAAGATTAAAAATTGTGGTTGTAGTTGCTTTGCGCATTTCTCAATGTGCTCACTAAAAGGTATCATTCTATATTCTGGGAATGCAATCTGTTGTCGATGCAGTGTGCATCTACGTCTGAGTGATAGTCCCGTGGACCCCACGTAGTCTTGGTGGCAGCCCGAGCATTTAATGACATAAATTATGTTTTCAGAGGCACAAGTAAAGTTCGATTTGATCTTGAATTTCTGACCCTCTTTAAAGAAGAATTATGATCCTTCTAGTAGGTTAGGACATGTTGCACAGTTCGATCTACCACATTTTTTTTACTTTTGCATCCGTAATTTCAGAAGATAATTTTGCCTTTGTGAGAATCTTTTTAAGTGATTTAGGCTGTTTGTAGCTTTTAATGATTTGATGTATGTTTAGAATTTCCTTTAATTTTCGGTTTTTATGAAGTATTGGTAAATTCTGGGTGATGATGGTGAAAGCTTCTTTGTTTCTGGGGTTGTATGTAGATATGTAAGGTAGTATTTTCGGGGAAGGTGTGTTGTTGTGTTGAACTTTTCTTAAAGTTTCTATGTTGATTTCTGTTGCACGTCTGATACCATCCTCTATGAGTTGAGCTGGGTAATGTCTGTCAATTAAGGTATTTTTGAGTTCTTGCAGTCTGAAGTTCCTGGTATTTTGTTCTGACACTATTGTGCATATCCTTCTTGCAAGGTTGAAGGGGATGTTTGTTTTAGTGTGTCTTGGGTGGCATGAATTAAAGAGAAGGTATTGTTTGGCGTCTGTGGCTTTGTAGAAAATGTCTGTTTCTATTTTAAGGTTAATTTTTTTAATTAGTATATCCAAGAACGGGAGCTCCTTTTGGTTGTATTCCATTGTGAACTGTATATTTGGGTTTATGCTGTTCAATAGGTTTTTAAATTTTAAGAGTTTATCTGTGTTTTCATTCCAGAGAATAAAACAATCGTCCAAGAATCGTTTCCAGTTCTCTTTTATGTATTGAGAGAGGGGGTTTCCAAAGATTGATAAAGATTCCTGGTAAATGATTATTTCCATGTATCCCATTGTTAAGTTCGCAATGACTGGTGCTGCCCTTGTACCCATAGCAATTCAGGATTTTTGGCGGTAAAATGTATTGTCAAACATGAAGTGGTTATTGTGTAGGATGAATTCAATTGATTTAGTAATGAATTCTTTACTGATCCTTTTTGTTATTTCTTCCGGAAATTTGTCTAACCAGAACTGTATTGCCTCCAGTCCATAATTATGAGGTATACTGGTATACAAGTTGACTACATCAAATGAAACCAGGATTGTTTCTTCCTTGGCTTTTTTTGGAAGGTGGTTTAACATATCTAAGTCATCTCTGATATGGCTATCGATATGTTTAAGGAAGGGTTTCAGGAGGATGTCCATAAATAGACTTAGTCTGTGTGTTTCACAGGATGGGCCAGCTACAATGGGTCGTAGTTTTAGGTCCCCCGGGTTGGGTGTGTGTATGTATGTCTTTGGTGATTTTTTAATGGTTTCATTTATAATTAGACTTTTATGAATTTTTGGCAGACCATAGAAAAGGCTAGGTTTGCATTTAAAGTTTGTTAAGAAGTCAATCTCTTTGGTTGTTAGTTCCTTTTCATTGGTTTTAATTAGTGAAGATAGAGTTTTCATTATTTTTTGTGGGGTGTAGTTGGTAATTTTTTCATAATGTAAGTTGTCATCAAGCAAGGAAATTACAAGATTTCTGTAGTATGATGTATCCATTATTACAACTGCATTTCCCTTGTCTGCTTCCTTAATAGTTATATCCTCATCATTTTGAAGTTCTATCAGTTCTTTCCATTGTGTAGTGTTAAAATTTGGGTTAGCTTTCTGTTTGTGTATAGTATGGTAGGGGAAGTTCTCAATGTGGTTGCAGAATTCGTCAAGATCTTTATTTCTTCCTCTGTGTGGGATGTGTTCACTTTTCCAAACATAATAATACAGAGAAATTCACACTAAGAGAAAAAGGGAAAAAAAAATTTTTTAAGCGATTATCTCCCTTACACCGGAAGAAATCACGCACTACCTTCCCTTATTTAGAACTCTCCGTAGCAAAAAAACAAGGATAACGCTATTAAAGATAAGCATTACGTCGCAAGAAATTTGAAGAGCTAAATGCGAAACCGGTCTTTCTTTAAAAATTATAAAATTATGTCATTATAAGAAAGGGAAACATTTTTTCCAATATTCTCCAGACATATTGACGCAAATATATATATTCTTTAACATTTAAGCCTTCTGTCGTTTTTTCACTCTTTACTATTTTCTTATATATATATATATAAACGTATATGTACACACATACATACATATATATATATATATATATATATATATATATATATATATATATATATATATATATATATATATATACGAGTCTAAATGCAATGCACGCAAGATACAATGGGCCAGAATGGACTGCGATCGGTAAATTAGAATTATTTCATTACCTGGGTACTGATTTGAGTAATGATAGATCCTTCCAGATGCATTCTGCTAGGTTGGCAATATCATGCAGACACCTCGCTAGCTTGATCATTGGAACTTACAGAACGAGAGGCCTGGAACCCATGAGGAATGTCTGGAGGAAACTTCTTCTGTGTCAGACTACAGCTCTAAACTACGGTTACCACACAGTGCTAAATTAAGTGCAGAACTCCAAGCAATCGAACGAAGCTACACAACGTCGCAATGCGAATTATCACTTTCTGAGAAACACTGAAATAGTTAAGACTCTGCTCCCTAGAACGAATCTGTTAAAGATATACAGTGATACAGATCTGAAAAACGCTGCAAGACTCATACAAACTTTTGGCGTTCAACTAACGCTGAAATTTTTGGTTACAATAGATTTTCAGGAAGCATATTTCATTGGAAGCAATTTGTTTAAATGTTAACATGAAGACGTTTATGTTCTTTTGACGCCTTTTCTACTAGCCTTGTATAAAGGAAAGACATGAAAACCTCATTCTAGTTTACCATGTAAAATATTTAACATATATGTATGTATATGTATGTATACTTAGAGAGAGAGAGTGTGAGAGAGATGTATGTGTGTATATTTATAGTTACATACAGGCAAGGTGATCAAGGTGATATATACACAAATTATAAGGCAGATTATAAGGAACAAATTAAGTATTATAACAATCTTGATCCTGGCTCTACCTCTAATTATCTAGATGATAGTAACTATGCTATTATTCCTACTACTACTACTACTACTACTACTACTGCTGCTGCTGCTGCTACTACTACTGCTGCTGCTACTACTACTACTACTACTACTACTACTACTACTACTACTACTACTATAATAATAATAATAATAATAATAATAATAATAATAATAATAATAACAACGATGACGACAATAATACTCATGTTATTCCTCCCGTAGATAATGATCCGGATAATAATCATTATATTTGAAAATTTGAAAACAAAGAGTCTAAGGGAAATAACTATATTTCCTTACTCTTTCTGTAAAATAAAAATGAAGAAAAGTTAATTTTTTTAAAATAATAAATCTCTTCATTAATCGCATAACCCTCGTAAAAATATCTGACTCATTGTTCCATTCGGAAAACAAGCTATTGAAAAGAATTTTCCCAAAACTTCCAGGTACCACACCATTTTCAACAACCACCGTAACAGAATTGTCTTTCCAACACCAATAACTTTTTACACATTATATCCTTGCATAACAACTATATTCTAAAAAGTAAAAGGGGTTGACTTAATAACTATAAGAACGTTAATAATAATAACAGTAATCTTTTCTTAAATAAATGTACCAATATTAACAGTAATTGTGGTCCTAACAAAACTTGTCTTCTCAACGGAAATTGCAGAATAACAAACGCTGTCTTCCAATGCAAAATTACCCCTGGATCTAAAGAACTCTTTTATATTGGACTTGCTTCTACGGAATTGAAACGGCGTATCGCAAAACACTTTTCCACATATAAATACAGTCATAAATGTAATTATACAGGTCTTAGTAAACTAATTTGGCATCTCAAAGATTCTAATAAACAATATTCTTTAGACTGGAAATTTCATTGAGAACCTTTCCCTAAGAAAAATGTAAATCATTTTGTTCTCTTTGTACGGACGAACAACCCTTTATCCTCTTTTCCAAATATACACTGTTTAACACCTATAAAGAACGTGTTTACGGGTGTTTACATTGGAGAAAACACTCTTTTAGCTGTTTCAAATTATATCTAGCCCTTACCCAATAATATTTGCAACTTAATCTTTATTCATACTTCCCACACCTCCTATACTTGCCTTCTCTATCTTCTCTATCTTCTCCATTTCTTCTTTAATTCTCTTTCTCTCTTCTTTTTTCTTCCTCTCTCGCCCTATGACGTCAAATTTCTTAACAGCAATTTTAGAATTATTAGCTCTCCCTATACCACTTTGCTTTCCATATATGTATATGCATGTATGTATGTATGTCTGCATTATTATATATGCATGTATATATGTATATGTGTGCATGAATGCATGCGTGCATGCATGTATTTATATGTATGCATATGCATGTATATAAAATTATAATTAAGGGTATCTAAAAGATACTTTCATGCTAGATATATTCATACAGCACCAGGAGAGAAGACAAAGAGACAAATTAGTTTATTTTGACTCTTTGTCATCACTCCTGGTGGTGTATGAATACTTGATGTGGTTTTAGAGTCAAATGTTTGACTGCTATATCTAGCATGAAGTCATCTTTTAGATAGCCTTAATTATAATTTTAATAATTATTATTACCTATGAAATTTTTATTCCCATTCATGCCTCTTGGTATGATCGGTATTTTGAATAACAATCTAATCCTTATTTGTATAAATTTATGTATGAATATATATATATATATACATATGTATATATGCATATGCATGTATGTATATATATTTATATATATATATATATATATATATATATATATATATGTGTGTGTGTGTGTGTGTGTGTGTGTGTGTGTGTGTGTGAGTGTGCGTCTGTGTGTGTATGTGTGTGTGTCATATATCGTAGTTTCTTACATCTGTTAAAATGCTTTATTGATGCACCCTGTTGTTTTTAAACTCCCTGAAGTGATTGATGCATTGTTCCACATTATTCCTCCTCTCGGATTTATTTGAATGCGTCCATCGAAATATATAGGAGACTGACCTTTTACTTTTATGCAAGTTTTGAATTTTATGTCATGTCGCCGGCGGACAGCTTTTATTGTGAAGATAGAATATGAGTGCTTATAAAGGCTTTTATCGGTTCTCATTGCTATTTCTAGACACGTAAAGGTTTTTACAACCCTCTCCATACTAATTGCGATTTATTCACAACTATATAGTCTTGTTTTATGAATATTTGTTTTTGATCTCATGTTCTAACCACTGATATATTTGTAAATAGTTTTGAAATTTTTACGATATATGTTTCGTTTGATTATGTAACACACACACACACAAACACACACACATACATACACACATATATATATAACAAATAGAGAGACAGCGAGAGAGAAAATGGGAGATAGAAAGATAGACAGACAGTGTCTGTGACTGAACCGATAATACAAAGCATATCCATCGCCTTAAAATCTCTGAGATTTTACTGCCTCTAGATTTCTTATAGGGATAATATGTAAATATTTTATAACGCTTACCGATCTGTTTAGATAAAGTCCACAGCAAAACATCACAATCAAAGCAAGTAGGCATCCGAACGCCAAGAATAATGCGTGGATGTATATATGCGAATTAATTTGGAATGAATCGTCTATTATTCCATAAGCGGTAATACAGCAGCTAATAAAACTGCCAATGACAATAAATCCTGAAATAATTTTGAATTAATAATTTCCTAAGTTCAGGATTATAATCAAGGTGTCATGAGTGTTATATATTTCTATAATTTGTCTGTGTATGTTGAAAACTTTTGAATTAGCTGATTGAGTTTCCTTTACATATCGGTGAGCCTTATTTGCTACTTTGTTAAACTCATGAGTAAGTGTAATCCCAGTTATAAGATCTATGTACAGATCAACTAATACGGACAGAAGTGACATGCAGTTAAACACAACCTGGATTGTAAAAAATGGGATCTTATAACAAACATTGTTAGATACAGGAAATGTGAAGAACAACAGCAAATCATGACTTAAAAGCGGTAACATCACCTCCCAAATTACGCAAATTATCATAGTTAAAGTTAAAAATATGCATAAAGTTATATATGAGAATATAAAGTTTTTGTTATAGAATTTGCAATCTTCATCTTCAATTTTAATTTCGGCAAATGTTTTGATTAGTTCTTGGTGTTTAGAATTTCGTAATAGTTTCGACAAACAAAAACAGGAAAGAAAGCACTGGTAAAAAATTATTTGAATATACACAAATATTTCATCACTTTTTAAAGTGTGTTTGTCCATAAAATATGCAATGTGGTGAATAGGGTTCATAATGAAATATATACAGAGCAGTAAATAAAATATTTGCGAAGAAATTCTTTTAAAATTTAAGGATTTGATTGATGAGATGGTGAAATTTGCTCTCCTAAAATTATTGCATCTTTCATAGAATTTCAGCATTTCAAAAAACTTCGTTTCTTTTAATGTCATGTTTTTTAATATCTCCAGCTTCTGCACAAGTTATTTTTGTATCCATCTTTAAACCAAAACGTATAAACCACGTTATCTCTAATTATTTGTCAATTTCTTAATTATTCTAATTACTTGTGGAAAATATGTCTGTGAAAATCATAAAAATTATCTGATACACGATATGTAATTCAGGTGAAGGGTTTCCTGTTCGCATGTATTTAAATAAGTCATATCAGTTTCACACTCTGTTATAGAGCAGAATCACTCTGATTTTGACTAGAATCCAGCAGAGAAAATGTGCAATATCTAATGTTTATAATGTGAGAAGTAATATAAAAATAATAATGTCAGCAAATGGGTTTATGTAATTAGGGATAATGTATTAACAAATTGCTTATCATAAGAATCTCATGAATTATTGTACATTATGATTACGTAACTGTCATCTTTCATAACTAAAGCAAACAGATGTCATGTTTCGAGATAAGTAAAAATTCATATCAAATGCGTAACTAGGAGCAAACGTATATGTTTGTAGACTCTCATAAACTCATTGCTCTTGTGTGTGCGTGCATTTAGTCATACATGCACATGTGGCTGTGTAGTTAGTAGAGTGCTTACCGACCACATGATTCTGGGTTCAGCCTCACCGCGTGGCACCTTGGGTAAGTGTCTTCTGCTATAGCCACGGGCCGTCCAATGGTTTGTGAATGAATTTGGTAGACGGAAACTGAAAGAAGACTGTCATATATATATATATATATATATATATATATATATATATATATATATATATATATATATATATATATGTATATATACATATATATATATATATTTATGTATACATATATGTATGTCTGTGTGTCCCACCATCATATCATCACTTGACAACCAATGTCGGTGTGTTTATATCCCCGTAAAATTATCGTATATAACTGTGTATATATATATATATTTATATATATACAAATACATATACATGCATACACACACACACACACACACCACACACACATACACACACACACACACACACACACACATATATATATATATATATATATATATATATATGTAAGGAGTATATATATATAATTGCGCTCGTGTTTACACATATGATGATAAATTTATCGATATGCATAGCGATAAAGATAAACTCGAAAATCTACTGTTCGTGCAAAAATATAAAGTTCAACCGTTAACATGGCCACACCTTTACGTATTATTACAACCTACTACTGAAAACAACGAAATACTAACTGATTAGAACTATGCAGACAAACACACACACCTAACACATAAATTAGTTTATCACACTAACAAAAGTAGAAAAGATATACTGATATATCTCAGCTCCATTCACTTGTGTGGATCCATTTACGTTTGCGATTAGTGAGACGTATGATAATTTCTGATAATTGGTATTGCAGAATCGTGATTTGACAAACATAAAATGGTGTCTAATTAATTGTTTCCCCACTTCGAACTGGAGCGATTGATTTTGAAGATAGTCTAATATGTATCCTGATTGCTTCATCCAATAATCCCTTCACAGCAGGTATTAAACGACCTCTTAAATGATTGTTTTCAATCCATGTCTGTAAATATATATATTAGCAGTTATATCCTCTCAGTTGTAATCCGGCACTTCAATATGGAATTAGCTAAGCTGTGATATGAAAATGTAAGAAATACGTTACATGGCATTCGCAGAAAGGTCTTGGATATGACTACGCAGAGGGGTCCCAATTTTCTTGCACGGTAGTGGCGAACGAAAATAAGCAAGGGCGTGAACATGAGCACAATTTTCAAATATACAGCTCTAGATTGTCCTAAAAATGATGAGGATCACTCAAATTAGAAAATAGACCATAAAGACAAAGTAGCGACAGCGGTGACAATAGTCCAATCAGTGATATGAAGACTGTACAAAAACAATAGAATAACAGACCTTGAAAGTTGCCGCAACGTCACATACGGACTAAAAGATGACTCTGCTCAGCACAGCCCGCTAAACCTTCTCGCTAGTTCAATTTATCAGCGCAGCTCAAACAGCTTATTCTTTGCTTATAGGCAGAAGCTCTAAAAATTCATCACTGTTAAAATTGATTCAAATCAGATAAGAAATATTCCAGGGAATCACTATTATTTATACAAAACAAACTACTTTATTGACAAAGAAATATAACACTGGGAAACGATAATAACAAAAGCTGCCACCTACAGCATTAAATAGTTGTGTATGTAAATATAATTCTACATTTCTGAATTTGATTGTTACATGTAAATCAGGAACATAAAAGAAAAGCTGTTGGGGCAGTAGACATCCTCATAAAACTGTAGGAAATTTGATGGTAATAAGAAAGTAGGAGAATACGAAGAATAAGAAGAAAGGCCAGATAAGGCGAATGTATAAGATTAATTTTAACATGGTATATCAAAACAGACTACTATTAATATAATGAATAATATTTAAAGAGAGTCAAGACTATCGAAAAGGTTGCAAGACGCAAGGAAAAGTTTAGGAAAATAAAAATAAGAAATAAGTGGAAATTTTACCGATGAGTGTGTTAAAATATAGGGCACAAAAGGAAAATACCTCTCCCCATACACAACAAAATTTGCTTCAACACACGAACTCATATAAGGAATCTTGCAAACCAAATCCAAAAACGAAATATTTAAGGAGATTTTGCTCATTAATAACGATTTCTATTAATATTTAAAATTATGATATATTTGTGCAGCTTTAATATCGTTGTTTGTTGTACGTTGTAAAGAACAACGGTTTGTCTGCGGTTATTTTCAGTACCGTATCAGATGTTTGCATAAGATGTGCACTAAAGTACACCCTGAAATCTACTAGAAAAAGAATAACTGTGAGCAACTGTCATAGGAGAATTTACTGAAGCCTTTTTAGAGATAAGGATAGAGCAAAACAAATACGTTGGTATTATAGAAAAGGAGTTAAATTAGAATATTAAAAGAATGAAAAACAGTCACAAATTCTTAAAGTAGATGTTGCTGTTGCCCCACCATAATATGCATAAATGTAATACAGGAATACATACAAGCATAAATAAACACATACAAACACACACACAATCATATATATATATATATATATATATATATATATATATATATCAAAGTTCAAGGAGAAAGAGAAGATAGATTAGCCTATCACCCTCCCAGTCAGGCCAATACATATTCCTTTTGGGAACGGTGTATCACGCGTAATAGTAATTAGTAGTGCGTCGTGTAAATATTTTCTTTCCTCCTATTTGGTTATAATATATATCCAACGTGCAATTTCCTTTTGTTTACTAAATTTTTCCTCATACATTCAGAATTTAGGGTAGAAATTTAACTTTTTCCTCTACAAGTATGTTTCCGTTACTAACCCAACTTATCTTCGTAGGACCATATCTATGAATTTACCATTGTTTACATTTTGGCTATCGTCTCTGGTTTCCATGCTATTATGTCTAGCATTTGCATTGCCCTGTCTAGCTGCTGTAGGAATCGTAACATCTGTCTCCCTTCCATTGCCTGCTTTTTTGGGGTGGTTGTTTCCCTGACATTATTTCTAAATGTGTTAGTAGGTCGAGCGAAATGCTTAACGATGTTTCGTCCGCCGTTAGATTATGAGTTAGAATTCCGCCGAGGTCGACTTTGCTTTTCATCCCTTTGGTATCTATAAAATTAGTACCATTTACGCACTGGGGTCGATGTGATCGACTTAAACCCTTCCTCCAAAATTTGAGGCTTGTGCTTCCAGTAGAAATGATTATTTCTAATGGGGTGTTGAGGATCCTTCTAGGCCGGCTATTTATCTTTCTGACTCTATGTGTGTGCTAGCTTCCATTATGAGCATTATTATCACAATTGTTTCTACCAATTACATTAGAGTTGTCTCTTGCGGTCTGGAATTCAGATATTCGCCTAGCAACATCTAATCAAACTTGTCAACAAACCCAATTCTTTTATACGCCGCTTCATACAGTGTGAATACAATTTTGACTGAGACTAAGAGAAAAAATAACACACCCTAAGAATTACAGCATTTATTTAAGTCACAGAAATTTCCCCCACCTGATCCACAACTGGCTATATTTTAAGATGTAACTTCCTCTAGTACACAAATAACAGCTAAGAAAACTGCACGCACCAGTCAAGGAACTCAAGAAGGAAGTAAAGATTTTTGTAAACGGAGACAAAACCGCTATTTTATAATACTTGGTCTATAATCTACATCAATCTCCGCTTAGAAAAGAGATCCCAAAAGCTACAAATTGGCACATACAAACAAGCTGATTAAAATTTGCAGGTCAAGAAACTAGTGGTGAAGTTAAATTTGAGGTTTAGATTTACAAGTAATGGACCTTAACTACCAAGAACCTTAAATAAACCTGAGAGACAATAAGCCTAACTTCACTATTAACCTATGAATACCTATATCAAAACGTGATCCATAAAGATAAATAATAACACTTACTGATCGGTTTAAACGAAGTCCACACCAAATCATTCCTATGCAATAGAGCATGTAAGTTATAAACTTCAGTAGCATATAAAGGTGTACATAGGGAGCAGATTTAAAGGAATTATTTATCATTCCATACGTGGCAATACAGCTGCTTATTATATTAGCAAGGACGATAAATCCGGATGATATCTGCAGTGATTCGTTCACAAATCTCAGTATTGCGCTTAGAGTATCGTGTCTATTACATATTTCTTCAATCCCTCTATGTGTCTTGAACATAACAGTCTTATCTGATTGTTGTTCTTTTAAGCACTTCTGGGCCTCATTCGCCACTTTCTTAAACTCATAAATAAGTGTAAGACTGATTATAAGATCAAAATAGAGATCGAATAACACAGTCACCAAAGAGAAACCATTGAAGATGAGTTGTATTGTTAAAACTGGAATGTAATATGTATTATTTGTTGGTACAGGAAATGTTAAAAACATAAGAATATCGCTACTGCAGAGCGGCAAAATAAGATCCATACACACATTGGAAATGACAGACACGGATATATATACAAATAAAGTTGTATATGAAAATATTAAATTACAGTTATAATATTTTTTACTTTCCTCTTCAATTTCAAGATCGGCGAATTTTTCAAATAGTTGCTTGTCGTTAGAATCCCTGAAGAGTTTCACCAAACAGAAGAGTGCTAAGAAACTCCTGTAGAGAATTATGTAACAATACACAAATATTCCACTAGCGTTAGCATTTTGCAATTGTATTAAAGTCACAATATGCCGAATCGGGTTTACAATCAAATATATAATGTACAATAAGTAAATTGCAGAGAAACAAATTACTTTCAAATCGAATGTTTTCAGGATGGATTTATTCATAATATATTTCCGAATATTACTAATTTTTCGATATAATTCCAACATTTTAAACAATTGTGTTTGTTTTGCATCCATACTCATTCTAATTCCGTCGTATGAAGAGACTTTTGCTTTCAAATAGATAAACACGGCAATAGAGTCCACACGATATATAAAGCAATTTTAAAGTTTTCCGCTCTTTCTTTCTTGTCTAGATTTGACTGTGTTGTAAAATTTAATGTAACGGTAAAATTGAAACAATAACCGATGGCAAAATAAAGTAATTATGAAAGGCCTGTAGAAATTCGACAGCATTAGTGTATATGATGTTAGCTTTAACTAGTTGCTAAAGATCTGAATGCCTTTGTACTAAAAATTTTATTGTCATGAAAGTATAAAAGATGTAAGTCCACTTTCTATGAAACCTGGTCAATATTCCTTTCTGTCTAAACAAAAAACTAATCCGTATTCTTATTTACAGTCGATATAATATTAAATAGCATGTATATTTATATGCATAAATATACATATATATAACTACACAAACACACATATACACATATGTATCCATATGTATGTGCATACAAGGGTGTGTGTATATATATATATCTGCATACATACACACAAACACACACACCTATATATGTATGTATATGTGTATATATATATGTATATAAAAATAAATATATATATATATATATATATATATATATATGTGGTTAATATTCCTTTCTGTCTAAACAAAAAACAAATCCGTATTCTTATTTACAGTCGATATAATATTAAATAGCATGTATATTTATATGCATAAATATACATATATCTAAATACACAAACACACATATACACATATGTATCCATATGTGTGTGCATACATGGGTGTGTGTATATATATATATCTGCATACATACACACAAACACACAAACTTATATATGTATGTATACGTGTATGTGTATGTATATAAATATATATATATATATAAATATATATATATATATATAAATACATATATACATACACATATACATATATAAGGGTGTGTGTTTGTGTGTATGTATGCAGATATATATATACACACACCCATGTATGCACATACGTACGGATACATATGTATAAATGTGTGTTTATGTATTTATATATATGTATATATATGCATATAAATATACATGCTATTTAATATTATATCGACTGTAAATAAGAATACGGATTTGTTATTTGTTTAGACAGAAAGGAATATTGACCAGGTTTCATAGAAAGTGGTCTTACATCTTTTATACTTTCATGACAACAAACTTTATAGTTCAAACGCTTTCAGATCTTTAGCAACTGCTTAAAGCTAACATCATATACACTAATGCTGTCGAATTTCTACAGGCCTTTCAAAATTACTTTATTTTGCCATCGGTTATTGTTTCAATTCTACCGTTACATTAAATTTTACAACACAGACAAAACTAGACAAGAAATAAAGAGCGGAAAACTTTAAAAATTGCTTTATATATCGTGTGGACTCTATTGCCGTGATTATCTATTTGAAAGCAAAACACTATTAATACGACGGAATTAGAATGAGCATGAAAGCAAAGCAAACACGATTCTTTAAAATGTTGGAATTATATCGAAAAATTAGTAATATTCGGAAATATATTATGAATAAATCCATCCTGAAAACATTCGATTTGAAAGTAATTTGTTTCTCTGCAATTTACTTATTGTACATTACATAATTGATTGTAAACCCGATTCGGCATATTGTGACTTTAATACAAATGTAAAATGCTAAAACAAGTGGAATATTTGTGTATTGTTACGTAATTCTCTAGAGGAGTTTCTTAACACTCTTCTGTTTGGTGAAACTCTTCAGGGATTCTAACGACAAGCAACTATTTGAAAAATCCGCCGATCTTGAAAATGAAGAGGAAAGTATAATATATTATAACTGTAATTTAATATATACACAAACACACACACACACACACGCACACATATATACACATACTTATTATATATTGATTATTCCTGTTTTTACGGTTTGTGATCTAGTTATGATTTATGGAAATATATTATATTTGTTATTTATGTTTTTGTTTGTGTCTATAATTGTTTGAATTGCATAACAGTAGTTTTATCTCTTAATTATATTTTAGATATTTACATTGCGAAATTTGATTTAATACTAAACTGAATTTTTCTCAGTAGGTTTGGAATTATACTCCCTAATAATATTATTATATATACATAGATACACACACGCACACACACACACACACACACACACACACATATATGTATATATATATATATATATATATATATATATATATATATATATATATATATATATATATATACGAACGCAATACCTGGTGTGTCGAATATAAAGACATTTTTGTCAGAAGGAATAAATTAAAGCAATTTCAAAGGTGTAGATTAAATAAAATCAAGTATAAACGTAAATTTAAAACAGCTCAGAAACATTATTTTATATAATATAAATTTGGATAAGGGAAATGTAATATAGATTTAATGGAAAAGTCGACAGAAGCGGAATCAAAAATTCCAAACTGAGGTACTGGATGAATAATGCCAAGCATTTTGTGAAGTCCGCTAAGAATCTGTCAGTATTCCTGCCTTTTTAGCAATAATATTAAGAATGATAAATAAATGCAATTATAGTAGATTAAGCAAGCAATATTAATAGTAATAATAATAATAATAATAATAATAATAATAATAATAATAATAATAATAGTCACCCAGGCACTGCAAATACTAAGCAACTGGAAGGCACCTGGGCATGACAAGATCCCCAACTTCTGGTTGAAATATCTAACAGGAATGCACAAAAAGCTGGCTGAAAACTTTCACAACGTACTAGCAGAGCCAGAGACAATGCCTGAATGGCTCACGAAGGGGAAAACCATCTTAATTCCCAAATCAAGTGAGACAGAAAAACCAGAAAACTACAGACCAATAACCTGCCTCCCTACTATGTTCAAGGCATTTACTGCAGTGATATCACAAAGGCTGAACAAGCACCTGGACAAAAACAAACTGTTCCCAGAAGAGCAGAAAGGATGCCGCAAAGGCTCATATGGCTGTAAAGATCAACTAATGATTAATAAAGCCATAACTGAAGACAGCCACAGAAAGAAGAAAGGCCTCAGTATGGCCTGGATTGACTACAAAAAGGCGTTTGATAGCATCCCCCACACATGGATCCTCGAAACACTAGCCATTAACAAAGTAGCACCAACAATCATAAAATTCATAGAGCACTCTATGAATAAATGGCAAACAGTCCTACACCTCCAAACAAAAGAGGGACTCATGAAAACCAAAGACATCCCCATTAGAAGAGAAATATTCCAGGGAGACACGCTCTCTCCACTCCTTTCCTGCTTGGCACTGTCACCTCTATCTGATATGCTAAATAGAACTGGATGCGGATATAAATGTTACGGCAAAACGATCAGCCACCTTTTATATACGGATGACCTAAAACTATACGCTGCAAATGACAAAAAGCTGGAAACACTATTAAAGACAGTTCATGGATTTACCAAAGAAATAGATATGAAATTTGGATTAGAAAAATGCGCCAAAGTAACCCTGAAAAGAGGAAAACTAGTTAAGAGTAACAACATCACACTAGATAAAACCAATGAAATAAAAGAATTAGACCAAAGCCAAACTTACAAATACTTAGGAATCCATGAACTAGATAAGACACAACACACACAAATGAAAGAGAAAATAAAAAAAAAATATTATAGACGAGTTAGATCAATACTAAACACAGAGCTCAATGCTAAAAACAAGATAATAGGTATCAACACTTTAGCTGTCCCAGTTATAAGTTACAGCTACAATATCCTTAACTGGACACGAAATGAACTGACCAAAATAGATAGGAAAACAAGAAAAATACTGACAGGATCTAGGATGCATCACCCAAAATATGACATAGAAAGACTATATATACAACGTATAGAAGGTGGTAGAGGCCTTATACAGCTGGAAAACTACTATAAAATAACCACCATAGGACTGCAAAAATATCTACTTCAGAAGGAAGGAAAACTGGTCCAGATATCGGCAAAACACGAGCAAAACAAAAGACTGTTCTCAGTATTTAAGGAAGCTGACAAATACAAACAAGAAATGATGCCACCTAATAAACATGAAGAAGAAGAAGATGAAGAAACAACAAAAGCTATAAAACAAATGAAATCCAAACTAAAAATAGAACAGCAACGAACCATGATAAAACGATGGCAAGAAAAGCCCCTTCATGGTAAATACTGGACTAAACTAAACGCAAAAGAAATAGACAAAGAAAAATCCCAGCAATTGTTGAGAAGCTCAGGACTCAAAGCAGAAACAGAGGGATTTTTAATTGCAGCACAAGACCAAAGCCTCCCCACCAGAAATTACCAAAAACATGTAATGAAAAGAAATATTACAAGTAACTGCAGAATATGTGGAGATGGACAAGAAACAATAAATCATATTATCTCTAGCTGCCCAGTCCTGGCTAAGAAGGAATATATTCACAGACATGACAGAGTTGGAACCTACATACATTGGAAGCTATGCCAACATTATGGAATAACAACAGAAAAAAGATGGTATAGGCACACACCAGAAAAGGTCACAGGAAACGAGAATGCAACCATACTCTGGGATATGCCGATACACACAGATAGAGAAATTAAGGCCAACAGACCAGATATAGTTGTCAGAGATCATGAAGAAAAAAAATGCTTTCTAATTGATGTATCAATACCGGCTGATGACAACGTGTCTCTAAAAGAAATGGAGAAACTCTCAAAATACAAAGACCTGGAAATAGAGGTAACTAGAATGTGGAATCTGAAAACAGAAACAATTCCTATCATAGTAGGTGCATTAGGCATGATAAAAAAATATTCAGACAAATACATAACAAAAACACCAGGACTTACAAACACATATAACATACAGAAAATTGCACTACTAGGCACCGCACACATCCTACGCAGAACACTTTCCATACAATAACCATCAGAGCATCACAACAAATCACAGCACATACCCAAGGCACACAGAGCTGTGCTCGGTAGTGAAGTGAAAGCACGCTATAAAAATAAAACTACTGAATAATAATAATAATAATAATAATAATAACAACAACAACAACAAGCAACGGACTAAGCTACTTAACAAGATTAATGCAGCACAAACAGCAGAAGAAGTGGAAGAATTTTGGAAAGAAATATGATCGGCGTAGGAACAACCTCAGAAAGGGACTATTAAATCAAAGGACTTAGCGTCTCAACAACTGTGAACCCCAATAACAACTCAAGAGTTCATCCAGGCACTGCAACGACTAAGCAACTGGAAGGCACCTGGGCACGACAAGATCCGGAACTTCTAGTTAAGATATCAGAGAGAAACACACAAGAAGCTGGCTGAAAACTTTAATGACATACTAGCAGAGCCAGAGACAATGTCTGAATGGCTCACAAACGGGAAACCTATCGTAATTCCCAAATTCACTGAAACGACAAGCCCACAAATCTACAGACCAATAACCTCTCCTTACAATTTACCAAGGCGTTACTGCAATAATATCGCAGAAATTGAGCAAGCATAAGGAAGAAACGAACACGTTTTTTTTTCCAAAAGAGCGGAAGGGATGCTGCAAGGGCTCATATGGCTGTAAATATCAATTAATGATCAATAAAGCCATAACTGAAAACAACCGCAATGAGAAGAAAGGCCTCAGTATGGCCTGGATCGACTACCGAAAGGCTTTTGATAGAATTTCCCACACGTGTATCCTGGAAACACTAGCCATGAACAATGTAGCACCAATGATTATTTAAAAATACATAAGACACTCTATGAATAAGTGGCAGACAGTACTATAGCTCAAAATAAAAAAGAAACTAGAGAAAACAACAGCCAGCCCCATTAGTAGAGGAATATTCCAGAGAGACACGCTCTCTCCACTCCTTTTCTGCTTGGCACTGTCACCGTTTTGTGACATGCTAAACACAACTGGATGCGGATACAAATGTTACGGCAAAACAATCCGCTACCTCTTATATATGGATGACCTAAATCTATAAGCTACAAATAATAAACGGGTGGAAACACTACTAAAGTCAGTACATGGATTTACCAAACAAATAGATATGAAATTTGGGTTAGAAACATGTGCCAAATCAACCTTGAAAAGAGGAAAATTAGTTAAGAGTAGCAACATCACACTAGATAAACCCTTTACTGGCAATTACTGTGCCAAGCAAAACGCAAAAAAATAGACAGAGATCTAGAAAGTAACCATAATCTGGGTTATACCTATACACACAAATAGAGAAATTAAGGCCAACAGACCAGATATAGTTGTCAGAGATCATGAAGAAAAAAATGCTTTCTAATTGATGTATCCATACCAGCAGATGACGACGTTACTCTAAAACAAATTGGAGAAACTTTCAAAATGCGAAGACCTGGAAATACAGGCAACTCGAATGTTGAGTCTAAAAACAGAAACACTTCCTATCATAGTATGCGCATCTGGTATGATAAAAAATATTCAGCCAATAACATAACAAAACCACCAGGACTTACAACTATATAAAACATAAAGAAAATTGCACTTCTGCGCACTGCACACACCCGATGCTAAACACTTTCAATACAGTAACCATAAGAGAATCTTAGCAGACCACAGCACATACCCAAGGCACACAGAGCTGCGCTCTGTAGTTGTTAAGTAAAATTAGGAGACTTTTAACGTAGGAGATATAAGATCTGCTCTCAGGGGGTCAAGCAAATGGAAGTCTCCAGGAAAGGATAAAATTCCTAACTTCTGGTTAAATGACTTCCCAGAGAGACATGAACTGCTAACAGAACTTTACTAAGATGTTTTGCAACACCCTAGTATGGAACCCTCTTGGCTAGTTAATGGTTTAATACACCTACTTCTAAATAAAGAAGTAACAAATGGACCAAAATATTATAGACCCATAATATGCTTAACAACAATGTATAAAACGTTAACATCTGTTCTGAATGAATATACCTATAGTTTTTAATAGAAAGTAGCACATTCCCTAATGAGCAAAAATGATGTAAACGAGGATCCTATGGTTGTAAAGATCAGTTACTCCTAAATAAGATAATCTTAGAAGATTGTCACAAACGACACAGACTTGTCAATAGCCTGGATAGAGTATATAAAACCTTTTGATAACTTGCCACATACCTGGATTAAGAAATGTCTGGAAATGTATAAAATAGCGCATACTCTGCAAAACATTTTGTCTGTAAGTATGAGATCATGGACAACCACACTAACTTTGAACAGTGCCAATGAATCTCTAAATGGTGGGGATGTAAACATTTCATGTGGCATTTTCCAGGGTGACTCACTATCACCGCTATTCTTTTGTTAAAGCTTAATACCTCTCTCAAAATTGCTCAATGATACACAGTACGCTTATAAAAATGTTTGATAAAAATATAAATCATCTCATTTATATGTTTAATTTAAAGCTCTTTGCAAAATATCACCAACAACTCAAAGGCTTACTAGCGATTGTTAAACAGTTAATTGATGACATCAGGATACAATTTGGCCTCGATAAATGTGCAAAAGCTACTTTATCAAAGGAGAAAGGACAGAAACATCTAACGTTAACTTTGACCTGCAGAATGTCATAAAATAGTTGGAACCAGCGGAGAGCTACAAGTACCTAGGGGTACTTGAAGAGGACAAAATCAGGCATTCAGTGATGAGGAAAGGATCAGAAGAGAGTGTTATCCCAAGGCGAGAGCAATACTTAAGACACAGCTGAAACAGGATCGAAGCGATCAATGATTTAGCCATACCCGTAGTGACTTCCATTTTCAATATCATTAACTGATCAATTACTGAAATATTTAATTTTGACAGACGAATATGTAAGCCATTGACAAGGTATAGAAAGAAACACCCTAAGGCAGATATAGAACGATTTTTATCTGACCAGAAAAGAGGGAGGCTGTGGACTTTCACAACTGGCATTACCAATGAAGATTTCCACAATTGACCTAGACACCTACCTTAAAATCCCTGAAAACTGAATGTTAAACATGAAAACAAGAGAGCATCATACTCAGTAACAAACGGGCAAAGGAATATCTAAGTGAATTTCAAATACAACAAATTCCGGAATTAGACTTACTCAAAACAAGTGCTGAGAAAGCTAAGCGCATGAAAACCCGTGCTAATATTGCTGCCTTAGATATTCTGACGGATAAATGGCAAGAACAGTCTCTCAATGGCAAATACCCAAAGAGAGTGAATAATGCCGATGTTGACAAAATCCTTACCCATCAATGGTTAATGGTTTACGGCTAAAATCTGAAACATAAGGGTTTATCATCGCAGCCAAAGATCAATGCCTACCTACAAGGTACTACCAGGCCATCTGATTACAGAACGGCAGCTTCCCAAAATGTCGTGTATGTCAACAACAAAATTTAAACGATTGATCATTTTTCTCCATGTGCAGTCTTCTTGCGCCTACAGAGTATCTCAACAGGCATGATAGATCTGCACAATATATTCACTGGGTAATTTGCAAAAACCTTGACTTGCCGCATAATAAAAACTGGTGGGGACACAAACCACTTCCAGAGCTTGAAAATAATCACATCTCACTCCTCTGGAACTTCACCATTCAAACTGAAAGAAAGATAGATGCAAATAGGCCAGACATCATATTGAAAGATTTCAGACAAAAAACATGCCTCCTTGTTGATTGTGCCAATCAATATAAACGTATCTGTCAAGACACAAAAACTGAGCAAATATAAAGATCTTGAAAAAGAAATTAGCAAAATGTTGAACCTGAAACTAAAACAATAACTATTGTCATAGGTGCCCCAAGGAATGAAATCATGAGGAGTTGATTGCTTACCCAGCTCAGATACAAGGAAACCCCAAAATAGGAGAAATTCAAAAGATAATTCTCATGGGAACTGCCCATATCGTACGAAAAATACATTCTATGTAATTTCAAATTTTTAAATAAACACTTAACTTTCTTGTGGTTTCTTAAACATTCTCTAGAACAACACTATGTACAAAACCAAATATATGGCACTTTACGCATAACAACAACATGGACTAGTTGCTTGAGGTCAGTGGGTGAGATTTTGAACCAACTTTTACAAATATGAAGCAAATGTCATAAATCAACAACAACAACAGCAACAGCAATAATAATAATAAAATAATAATAATAATAATATTAATTAAACGATAATGATAACAATAATAACAATAATAATAATAATAATAATAATAATGATAATGATGATGATGATAATAATAATAATAATGATAATAATAATAATAATAATAAAAAATAATAATAATAATAATAATAATAATAATAATAATAATAATAATAATAATAATAATAATAATAACAATAGTAATTGGTAAACGTTTTCTCCAAATTGATTATATCCTACTTCTTCACAACCAAATAATACCCATAGTTTTCCCTCTAACCGTAGATTAATATTCACTTGATTAAATTCTACCCACCATTCTTAAAATTTAGCGGTCAACTATCTTGAAACAGATACACCAATAACTCCACTCTAGTCCAATGTCTCCCTTTTAGCCCTTTTCCGCCACGCAACTAAACACTCTGCTTACATAACAAATAACTATCAAATTTCTATTTTCATGTAGGTATGTACATATCCTTCTTTCTATATTATTTACTCATAACTGGTTATATATGTGCGTGTGTGTGTGTGTGTTTGTGTGTATGTGATTGTGTATGTGTGTATGATTTTGTATCGATATGCCTGTTTGTGTATGCCTAAGTACATCCAAGTTTATATCTGTCTAGACGTATAAGTACCCATACGTATGCGAAGTGGTGCAGCAAGATAAACATGCATATTCACTTCTATACACAACACCTTCTAGTTTCTAGCTAGTCACATTGGAAAACCATCCATTTGTTATCTGAAAAATTCTATACACCGCATTACTTTTGCTATTTACACTAGCTATTTCGATATTTTCATTCACATAAATATTTATATATATATATATATATATAATATATATATATATATATTATATGATATTCTTTAATATTGTAAAATGTATATAGCACTCCCATCTATACATATTAGCCAACCTAATATACTACATGAACAACACTGGATAAACATTCTTAACCATTTGAAGTTGAATTGAAAGTTTTAAATTTACAAGTAATGGACCTCAACTACAAAGAACCTTCAAATAAACCTGAGAGACAGTAAGCCTAACTTCACTAGTAACCTATGAATACATATATCAAATCGTGATCCATAAAGATAAATTATAACACTTACTGATCGGTTTAAACGAAGTCCACACCAAAACATTCCTATGCAAAAGAGTATGTTAATGATTAACATCAGTAACATATAAAGTTGTACATATGGGGCAGATTTAAAGTAATTATTTATCATTCCATACGTGGCAATGCAGCCGCTTGTTATATTAGCAAAGACGATAAATCCGGATGTTAACTTCAGTGATTCGTTGACAAATCTCAGTATTGCGCTTAGAGTATCGTGTCTATTACATATTTCTTCAATCCCTCTATGTGTCTTGAACATAACAGGCTTATCTGATTGTTGTTCTTTTAAGCACTTCTGGGCCTCATTCGCCACTTTCTTAAACTCATAAATAAGTGTAAGACTGATTATAAGATCAAAATAGAGATCAAATAACACGGTCACCAAAGAGAAGCCATTAAAGATGAGTTGTATTGTTAAAACTGGAATGTAATATGTATTATTTGTTGGTACAGGAAATGTTAAAAACATCAGAAAATCGCTACTGCAGAGCGGCAAGATAAGATCCATACACATATAGAAAATGACAAGCCCGGATATATATACAAATAAAGCTGTATATGAAAATATTAAATTACAGTTATAATATTTTATACTTTCCTCTTCAATTTCAAGATCGGCGAATTTTTCAAATAGTTGCTTGTCGTAAGAATCCCCGAAGAGTTTCACCAAACAGAAGAGAGTTAAGAAACTCCTGTAGAGAATTATGTAACAATACACAAATATTCCACTTGTGTTAGCATTTTGCATTTGTATTAAAGTCACAATATGCCGAATCGGGTTTACAATCAAATATATAATGTATAATAGGTAAATTGCAGAGAAACAAATTACACTCAAATCGAGTGTTTTCAAGATGGATTTATTCATAATATGTTTCCGAATATTACTAATTTTTCGATATAATTCCAACATTTTAAAGAATTGTGTTTGTTTTGCGTCCATACTCATTCTAATTCCGTCTTATAAAGAGAGTTTTGCTTTCAAATAGATAAACACGACAGTAGATTCCACACGATATATAAAGCAATTTTTCCGCTCTTTCTTTCTTGTCTAGATTTGACTGTGTTGTAAAATTTAATGTAACGGTAAAATTGAAACAATAACCGATGGCAAAATAAAGTTATTATGAAAGGCCTGTAGAAATTCGACAGCATTAGTGTATATGATGTTAGCTTTAAGCAGATGCTAAAGGTCTGAATGCCTATGAACTAAAAAGTTTGTTGTCATGAAAGTATAAAAGATGTAAGTCCACTTTCTATGAAACATGGTCAATATTCCTTTATGTCTAAACAAAAAACTAATCCGTATTCTTATTTACAGTCGATATATTATTAAATAGCATGTATATTTATATACATAAATATACATATATATAAATGCACAAACACACATATACACATATGTATCCATATGTGTGTGCATACATGGGTGTGTGTATATATATATCTGCATACATACACACAAACACACACAGAAACGTTAGCGCGCTGGGCGAAATGCTTAGCAGTATTTCGTCTGCCGCTACGTTCTGAGTTCAAATTCCGCCGAGGTCGACTTTGCCTTTCATCCTTTCGGGGTCGATAAATAAAGTACCAGTTACGCACTGGGGCCGATGTAATCGACTTAATCCGTTTGTCTGTCCTTGTTTGTCCCCTCTGTGTTTAGCCCCTTGTGGGCAATAAAGAAATATATATGTATGTATATGTCTATGTATATATATATAAATATATATATATATACATATGTATGTATATATATATATATATATTTATATATATATATAAACATATGCATATACATACATATATATAGGTGTGTGTTTGTGTGTATGTATGCAGATATGTATATACACACACCCATGTATGCACACACATATGGATACATATGTGTATATGTGTGTTTGTGTATTTATATATATGGATATTTATGCATATAAATATACATGCTATTTAATAAATTATCGACTGTAAATAAGAATACGGATTTGTTTTTTGTTTAGACAGAAAGGAATATTAACCACACACACACACATATATATATATATATATATATATATATATATATATATATATATATATATATATATTTATTTATTTTTATATACATATATATATACACATATACATACATATATAGGTGTGTGTTTGTGTGTATGTATGCAGATATATATATACACACACCCTTGTATGCACATACATATGGATACATATGTGTATATGTGTGTTTGTGTAGTTATATATATGTATATTTATGCATATAAATATACATGCTATTTAATAATATATCGACTGTAAATAAGAATACGGATTAGTTTTTTGTTTAGACAGAAAGGAATATTGACTATGTTTCATAGAAAGTGGACTTACATCTTTTATACTTTCATGACAACAAACTTTTTAGTTCAAAGGCTTTCAGATCTTTAGCAACTGCTTAAAGCTAACATCATATACACTAATGCTGTCGAATTTCTACAGGCCTTTCATAATTACTTTATTTTGCCATCGGTTATTGTTTCAAATTTACTGTTACATTAAATTTTACAACACAGTCAAAACCAGACAAGAAAGAAAGCGCGGAATCTTCAAAAATTGCTTTATATATCGTGTGGACTCTACTGCCGTGTTTATCTATTTGAACGCAAAACTCACTTAATACGACCGAATTAGAATGAGCATGGAAGCAAAACAAACACAATTCTTTAAAATGTTAGAATTATATCGAAAAATTTGTAATATTCTGAAATATATTATGAATCCTGAAAACACTCTATTTGACAGTAATTTGTTTCTCTTCAATTTATTTATTGTACATTATATATTTGATTGTAAACCTGATTCGGCATATTGTGACTTTAATACAAATGCAAAATGCTAACACGAGTGGAATATTTGTGTAGTGTTACATAATTCTCTACAGGAGTTTCTTAACACTCTTCTGTTTGGTGAAACTCTTCAGGGATTCTAACGACAAGCAACTAATTGAAAAATTCGCCCATCTTGAAAATGAAGAGGAAAGTATAAAATATCATAAATCTAATTTAATATATACACACACACACGCACACACATACAAACACACACACACACACACGCACACATATATACACATACTTATTATATATTGATTATTACTTTTTTTACGTTTTGTGATCTAGTTATGAATTATGGAAACATATTATATTTGTTATTTATGTTTTTGTTTAAATCTATAATTGTTTGATTTGCATAACAGTAGTTTTATCTCTTAATTATAATTTATATATTTATATTGCGAACTTTGATTTAATACTAAACTGAATTTTTCTCAGTAAGTTTGGAATTATACTCCTAATAATATTATTATATGTACATACACACACACACACACACTCGCACATACACACACACACACATACACACACACTCACATATATATTTATATATGTATATATATTTTATATATATATATATATATATATATATATATATATATATATATATATATATATACATTTAAATAATGAGGGAGATAAGTTGAATATTAATTTAATTAATATCAATTTAAAACCGGTATCCTAGCATTGAAAAACCTGAGAAATCAGAGAAAATTCTAATACATGTGTATGTCTAAAGGGCTAAAAAAACCACTAGGTGGTCAACCGTATGGTAGGAGTTGGTGATCTACCTCTAGCATACGGCTAACCACCTAGTGGTATTTTAGCACTTTAAATATATATATATATATATATATACCCGTACACACATACATTATACACGAACACAATACATGCTGTGTCGAATATAAAGACATTTTTGCCAGAATGAATAAATTAAAGCAGTTTCAGAGGTGTAGATTAAATAAAATCAAGTGTAAACGTAAATTTAAAACAGCTCAGAAACATTATTTTATATAATATAAATTTGGATAAGGGAAATGTAATATAGATTTAATGGAAAAGTCGACAGAAGCGGAATCAAAAATTCCAAACTGAGGTACTGGATGAATAATGCCAAGCATTTTGTGAAGTCCGCTAAGAATCTGTCAGTATTCCTGCCTTTTTAGCAATAATATTAAGAATGATAATTAAATGCAATTATAGTAGATTAAGCAAGCAATAATAATAATAATAATAATAATAATAATAATAACAATAACAACAACAACAACAACAACAACTACAACAACAACAACAACAAGCAACTGACTAAGCTACTTAACAAGGTCAATGCAGCACAAACAGCAGAAGTAGTGGAAGAATTTTGGAAAGAAATATGATCGGCGTAGGAACAACCTCAGAAAGGGACTATTAAAACAAAGGACTTAGCGTCTCAACAACTGTGAACCCCGATAACAACTCAAGAGTTCATCCAGGCACTGCAACGACTAAGCAACTGGAAGGCACCTGGGCAAGACAAGAATCCGGAACTTCTGGTTAAAATGACTGACAGGAACACACATTTTAGAGATCATGAAGAAAAAAATGCTTTCTAATTGTTGTATCAATACCAGCAGATGACAACGTTTCTCTAAAACAAATTCGAAAAACTTTCAAAATACGAAGACTTGGAAATACAGGCAACTCGAATGTGGAGTCTAAAAACAGAAACGCTACCTATCATAGAATGCGCATCAGGTATGATAAAAAATATTCAGCCAATAACATAACAAAACCACCAGGACTTACAACTATATAAAACATAAAGAAAACAGCACTACTGGTCACTGCACACACCCGATGCTAAACACTTTCAATACAGTAACCATAAGAGAATCTTAGCAAACCACAGCACATACCCAAGGCACATAGAGCTGCGCTCTGTAGTAGAGGAGCAAAAGTAGGAGGCTTTTAACGTAGGAGATATTAGATCTGCTCTCAGGGGGTCAAGCAAATGGAAGTCTCCAGGAAAGGATAAAATTCCTAACTTCTGGTTAAATGACTTCCCAGAGAGACATGAACTGCTGACAGAACTTTACTAAGATGTTTTGCAACACCCTAGTATGAATCCCTCTTGGCTAGTTGATGGTTTAATACACCTACTTCCAAAAAAAAGAAGAAACAAATGGAACAAAATATTATAGACCCATAACCTGCTTAACAACAATATATAAAACGTTAACATCTATTCTGAATGAATATACCTACAGTTTTTAATAGAGAGCAGCACATTCGCTAATGAGCAAAAAGGATGTAAACTTGGATCCTATGGTTGTAAAGATCAGTTACTCCTAAATAAGATGATCTTAGAAGATTGTCACAAACGACACAGACTTTTCAATAGCCTGGATTGAGTATATAAAAATTTTGATAACTTGCCACATACCTGGATTAAGAAATGTCTGGAAATGTATAAAATAGCGCATACTCTGCGAAAAATTTTGTCTGTAAGTATGAGATCATGGAGAATCACACTAACTTTAAACAATGACAATGAATCTCTAAATGCTGGGGATGTAAAAATTTCATGTGGCATTTACAAGGGTGACTCACTATCACCGTTACTCATTTGTTAAGCCTTAATACCTCTCTCAAAATTGCTCAATGATACACAGTACGCTTATAAAAATGTTTGATAAAAATATAAATCATCTCATTTACATGTTTGATATAAAGCTCTTTGCAAAATATCACCAACAACTCAAAGGCTTACTAGTGATTGTTAAACAGTTCATTGATGATATCAGGATACATTTTGGCGTCGATAAATGTGCAAAAGCTACTTTTATCAAAGGAGCAACGACAGAAACATCTAACAATAACTTTGACCTGCAGAATGTCATAAAATAGTTGGAACCAGCGGAGAGCTACAAGTACCTAGGGGTACTTGAAGGGGACATAATAAGGCAATCAGTGATAAGGAAATCATCAGAAGAGAGTGTTATCCCAAGGCGAGAGCAATACTTAAGACACAGCTGAAACAGGATCGAAGCGATCAATGACTTAGCCATACCAGTAGTGACTTCCAGTTTCAATATCATTAACTGATCAATTATTGAAATATGTAATTTTGACAGAGGAATACGAAAGCTGTTGACAATGCATAGAAAGAAAAACCCTAAAGCAGATATAGAACGACTTTTATCTGAGCAGAAAAGAGGGAGGCTGTGGACTTTCACAACTGGCATTACCAATAAATATTGCCATAATTGGCCTAGACACCTACCTGAAAATCTCTGAGAACTGGATGTTAAACTTGAAAACAAGAGAGCATCACACTCAGTAACAAACGGGCAAAGGAATATCTAAGGGAATTTCAAATACAACAAATTCCGGAATTAGACATACTCGAAACAAGCGCAGAAAAAGCTAAGCGCATGGACTTGTTGCTTGAGATTAGTGGGTGACATTTTGAACCAACTTTTACAAATATGAAGCAAATGTGATAAAACAACGACAACAGCAACAGCAAAAACAACAATAAAAACAACAACAATAATAATAGAAATAATAATAATAATAATAATGATAATAATAATAATAATAATAATAATAATAATAATAATAATAATGGTTGTGATGCATGTGCCTGGTGTACCTTTATCAGACGGGTAGTCATGATGGGTATATTGGGCTTCGTATATTTTACCCCAGTGTCACTTTGATGGCATGAACTGCTCTCTCACTCAATAATAATAATAATAATAATAATAATAATAATAAGGAATATATTCACAGACTTGACAGAGTTGGAACCTACATACATTGGAAGCTATGCCTAAAGCATGGAATAACAACAGAAAAAAGATGGTATAGGCACACACCAGAAAAGGTCACAGAAAACGAGAAAGCAACCATACTCTGGGATATGCCGATACACACAGATAGAGAAATTAAGGCCAACAGACCAGATATAGTTGTCAGAGATCATGAAGAAAAAAATGCTTTCTAATTGATGTATCAATACCGGCTGATGACAACGTGTCTCTAAAAGAAATGGAGAAACTCTCAAAATACAAAGACCTGGAAATAGAGGTAACTAGAATGTGGAATCTGAAAACAGAAACAATTCCTATCATAGTAGGTGCATTAGGCATGATAAAAAAATATTCAGACAAATACATAACAAAAACACCAGGACTTACAAACACATATAACATACAGAAAATTGCACTACTAGGCACTGCACACATCCTACGCAGAACACTTTCCATACAATAACCATCAGAGCATCACAACAAATCACAGCACATACCCAAGGCACACAGAGCTGCGCTCGGTAGTGGAGTGAAAGCACGCTATAAAAATAAAACTACTGAATAATAATAATGAAAATGATAATAATAATAATGATGAGGAGGAGGAGGGGGATATTAATAATAATAATAATATTAAAAAAATGATAATGTTAATAAAAATAACAATAATAATAATAATAATAATGTTAATAAAATGATAATAATAATAATAATAATAATAATAATAATAATATTAATAAAATGATAATAATAATAATAATAATAATAATAATAATAATAATGATAAAAATAATAATAATAATAATAATAATAATAATATATAATAATAATAATAATAATAATAATAATAATAATAATAATAACAATAATAATAATTGGTAAACGTGTTCTCCAAATTGATGATATTCTACTCCATCGGAACCAAATAATACCCATAGTTTTCCCTCTAACCGTAGATTAATATTCACTTGATTAAATTCTACCCACCATTTTAAAATTTAGCTGTCAACAATCTTGAAACAGATACACCAATCCCTCCACTCTAGTCCAATAACTCCCTTTTAGGACTTTCCGCCACGCAACTAAACACTCTGCATACGTAACAAATAAATACCAAATTTTTATTTTCATGGAGGTACATACATATCCTTCTTTCTATATAATTTACTCATAACTGGTTATATACGTGCGTGTGTGTGTGTGTGTGTTTGTATGTATGTGAGTGTGTATGTGTGTATGATTTTGTATCGATATGCCTCTGTGTGTATGCCTAAGTACATTCAAGTTTATATCTGTTTAGACCTATAAGTACCCATACGGATGCGAAGTGGCGCAGCAAGATAAACATGCATATTCACTTCTATACACAACACCTTCTAGTTTCTAGCTAGTCACATTGGAAAACCATCCATTTTTTCATCTGAAAAATTCTATAAACCGCATTACTTTTGCTATTTACACTAGCTATTTCGATATTTTCTTTCATATAAATATTTTTATATATATATATATATATATATATATATATATATATATATATATATATATATATATATAATATATATATATATATATTATATGATATTCTTTAATATTGTAAAATGTATATAACACTCCCATCTATACATATTAGCCAACCTAATATACTACATGAACAACACTGGATAAACATTCTTAACCATTTGAAGTTGAATTGAAAGGTTTAAATTTACAAGGAATGGACCTTAACTACCAAGAATATTCAAATAAACCTGAGAGACAATAAGCCTAACTTCACTAGTAACCTATGTATACATATATCAACTCGTGATCCATAAAGATAAATTATAACACTTACTGATCGGTTTATACAAAGTCCACACCAAATTATTCCTATGCAAAAGGGTATGTTAATGATTAACATCAGTAACATATAAAGTTGTACATATGGGGCAGATTTAAAGGAATTATTTATCATTCCATACGTGGCAATGCAGCCGCTTGTTATATTAGCAAAGACGATAAATCCGGATGTTAACTGCAGTGATTCGTTGACAAATCTCAGTATTGCGCTTAGAGTATCGTGTCTATTACATATTTCTTCAATCCCTCTATGTGTCTTGAACATAACAGTCTTATCCGATTGTTGCTCTTTTATGCACTTTTGGGCCTCATTCGCCACTTTCTTAAACTCATAAATAAGTGTAAGACTGATTATAAGATCAAAATAGAGATCGAATAACACAGTCACCAAAGAGAAACAATTGAAGATGAGTTGTATTGTTAAAACTGGAATGTAATATGTATTATTTGTTGGTACAGGAAATGTTAAAAACAGCAGAAAATCGCTACTGCAGAGCGGCAAAATAAGATCCATACACATATAGAAAATGACAAGCCCGGATATATATACAAATAAAGTTGTATATGAAAATATTAAATTACAGTTATAATATTTTTTACTTTCCTCTTCAATTTCAAGATCGGCGAATTTTTCAAATAGTTGCTTGTCGTTAGAATCCCTGAAGAGCTTCACCAAACAGAAGAGAGTTAAGAAACTCCTGTAAAGAATTATGTAACAATACACAAATATTCCACTTGTGTTAGCATTTTGCATTTGTATTAAAGTCACAATATGCCGAATCGGGTTTACAATCAAATATATAATGTACAATAAGTAAATTGCAGAGAAACAAATTACTTTCAACTCGAGTGTTTTCAAGATGGATTTATTCATAATATGTTTCCGAATATTACTAATTTTTCGATATAATTCCAACATTTTAAAGAATTGTGTTTGTTTTACTTCCATGCTTATTCTAATTCCGTCGAATTAAGTGAGTTTTGCTTTCAAATAGATAAACACGGCAGTAGAGTCCACACGATATATAAAGCAATTTTTAAAGATTTCCGCTCTTTCTTTCTTGTCTAGTTTTGTCTGTGTTGTAAAATTTAATGTAACGGTAAAATTTAAACAATAACCGATGGCAAAATAAAGTAATTATGAAAGGCCTGTAGAAATTCGACAGCATTAGTGTATATGATGTTAGCTTTAATTAGTTGCTAAAGATCTGAAAACCTTTCTACTAAAAATTTTATTGTCATGAAAGTATAAAAGATGTAAGACCACTTTCTATGAAACCTGGTCAATATTCCTTTCTGTCTAAACAAAAAACAAATCCGTATTCTTATTTACAGTCGATATATTATTAAATAGCATGTATATTTATATGCATAAATATACATATATATATAAATACACAAACACACATGTACACATATGTATCCATATGTGTGTGCATACATGGGTGTGTGTATATATATATATATCTGCACACATTCACACAAACACACACACCTATATATGTGTGTGTATATGTGTATGTATATATATATACATATATGTATATATATATATACAAATGTATGTATATATATATATTATATATATATATATGTAAAAATACACACATATATATATGTATATATATATATATATATATATATATATATATATACATATATTTATAGACGCACACTCACACACACTCACACATATATACATATACTTATTATATATTGATTATTCCTTTCTTTACGTTTTGTGATCTAGTTATGATTTATGGAAATATATATTATATTTGTTATTTATGTTTTTCTTCACGTCTATAATTGTTTGAATTGCATAATAGTAGTTTTATCTCTTCAGTATATTTTATATTTTTATATTGCGAAATTTGCCTTAATACTAAACTGAATTTTTCTCAGTAAGTTTGGAATTATACTCCCTAATAATATTATTATATATACATTGACACACACACACACAAACACACACACACACACACACACACACACACATACATACACACACACACACACACACACACACACACACACACACACACACACATATATATATATATATATATATATATATATGTTTAAATTATGAGGGAGATAAATTGAATATTAATTTAATTAATATCAATTTAAAACCGGTAGCCTAGCATACAAAAATCTGAAAAATCAGAGCAAATTCTAATACATAGGTATGTTTAAAGGGCTTAAAAACCACTAGGTGGTGAGCCGTATGGTAGGAGTAGGTGATCTACCTCTAGCATACGGATGATCACCTAGTGGTTTTTAGCGCTTTAGATATATATATATATATATATATATATATATATATATATATATATATATATACCCATACACACATACATTATACACGAACACAATACCTGGTGTGTCGAATATTAAGACATTTTTGTCAGAATGAATAAATTAAAGCAATTTCAAAGGTGTAGATTAAATAAAATCAAGTATAAACGTAAATTTAAAACAGCTAAAAAACATTATTTTATGTAATATAAATTTGTATAAAAGAAATGTAATATAGAATAAATGGAAAAGCCGACAAAAGCGGAATCAAAAATCCAAACTGAAGTACTGGATGAATACTGCCAAACATTTTGTGCGGTCCGCTAAGAATCTCTCAGTATTCATGCCTTTTCAGGAATAGTATTAAGAATGATAAATAAATGCAACAGCTAAAGAAGATGAAACATCCAAAGAAGGAAAAACTAAACCTCAAACAAAACCAAAAGATGAAACAGCCAAGGATAGAATCAAACCTGACTATCCATGTACCAAAAAGGATAGAAACAGACAGCGCACACGAATATGTAAATTCTACATGAAACGTGTCTGCTGGCATGGAGAGGAAGGTGCAAGCTGCCGTTTTGCACATCAAAGACCCTGTCACGTAAACACGAAACAGGTGAGAAACCAACTACCAAAAGGAAAAGGAAAGGACCACGCACCACCTGCACGATGTAGTGCGTGCTACAAACCGCCAACATGTTATTGAAAGGGCGGCTGCTGAAGAAGAATCTTTTTTGTGCATGGCACAAAAGATTGTACAACAGCTAACCTGGCTCCATCAAACTTAAACTCGCTGATGGGACTATCCACAATACACAAGACCGCCACAGCAAATAGACCCAAGGTGGACACCGCCGGCAACAGCATACACCTCACCTCGATGCTACTACTGAACATCAGAAGACTGCTAACACTCAGTAATAGGACAAAAATTCCGTTCTTGAGAGACTTTGTTGGATGCAATCAAGCCTTATGCATAGCACTTACGGAAACACACATGAAACCGGACATAGCAGATGCGGAATTACACATACCACAGTATGTTGTACTACGGACCGACAGAAAAGAAAGGAGTCATGGAGGAGTTGCTATGTACATCCGTGAGGACCTCACACCCCAGGTCCTTTTGTCATACTCAAACTCGGTGTGTGACACACTAATTGTACATATAAGGCAACTTGGTGTAGTTGTGTCTGCTACATATCGCCCTCCAGATGCCCCAAGCCATGTAGGCAAGTTTGAAGATTGCCTTATTAAAATAGAAGTTCTAGTCACATTAGAACAACACATAAGTGTACTTCTTATGGGAGACTTCAATCTACCCAATGTCAGATGGCCCGAGGGCCATTCTCTCCCAGGAATGACAGGATGTGAACGAGGACAGGTGAGGTCCCTCCTGAACCTCATCAACACCCTGTACATGGAGCAAGTAATACTCCAACCAACCAGGGCAGGTAACACACTGGATCTCTGCTTCACAAATAATATGGATCTCATCCATAATGTGAAATTGACACCGACACTACTCTCGGATCACAACATTGTAGAGCTGACCAAGTACGGGCCAAAGGAAAGCATTGACATGCAGCCTACAAGAAACTCTCAGAATCTTTTCAGCTTGAACTTCCATAAGGCAAACTGGAAACAAATTGAGAAAGAGATCCTCAAACAAAACTGGCCTGAATGTCTCTCCTCGCCAGACATCGACATCAAACTTCAACAATTCATGTCTGTAATGCAAGCCATATGCTACAAATGCGTCCCAGAGAGAAAGGCCACTGTACACAAGAACAAAATCCCCAGAGAGAGGAAAATTCTAATGAGACGGCGTACAAAAGTTTCAAATCGCCTAAAGAGACAAATTGAAAGCAGTGAAAATAAAACTGTTGGAAATGGAAAAATGTCTGCAACTCTCCCATTAAAAGGAAAGAGCAGACAAAGAAGCCTGGGCTATAGACAACATAAAATCTAACCCCAGAGCTTTCTACAGGTATGCCAAAGAAACAGCTACGGTGCACTGTAGGATAGGGCCACTCCTTGAAAAGGATGGCACACTCACAGGAAATCCAATGAGGGTAAGTGAAATACTAAATGAGCAATTCAAGAGTGTTTTCACTCCACCCCTTCGGCATTTCAAAGTCAGCAATCCAACTGACTTCTTTACCACTGCAGATATAAAATCAGAGGCAGCGATGATTGATTACATCAATACTAAGGAAGACGATGTAATAAAGGCTATAGATGAAATGAAAACAAACACAGCTACTGGCCCCGTTGGATTCCTAGCAAGACCACTGCAGTTCCTCTTTCAGCGCTTCCTTGCAGCTGGCAAACTTCCAAGAAAACTGAAGGAAGGTAAAATATGCCCTATTCATAAAGGAGGTAGCAGAGCGGAGGCCAAGAACTACAGACCTATCTCTCTGACCTCACACATCAGCAAGGTCATGGAACGAATAGTCAGAAGGAAACTAATCACCTTCCTTGAAGAAAATGACTTGCTGCCTGACACCCAACATGGTTTCCGACCAGGAAGAAGCTGATTAACTCAGCTCCTACAACACTATGACTGGGTGCTGAAACGACTGCTCAACCCCTCAAATGTGGAAGTGATATATCTCGACTTTGCAAAGGCCTTTGATTAAGTTGATCATGGAATGATATGTCACAAACTGCGTGATCTTGGCATAGTTGGAAAATTGTGAGAATAGCTTCAAGACTTTCTGAAGGATAGAAGTCAGGTGGTAGTAGCCAATGGGGCCAATTCCATTAACCCGCAAATAGTGAGCGGTGTTCCGCAGGGCACTGTTTTGGGACCACTACTGTTCATAATGGCCCTCTCAGACATGCCCTCAGCCACGCAGAGAGCCACGATCACAAGTTATGCAGATGATACAAAAGTTTCACAGGCAATACTGGACCCTGAAGACACTAAGCACCTGCAATGTGAGATGGACAAAATATACAAGTGGGCTGAAAAGAATAGCATGCAGTTCAATGCTGAAAAGTTTCAACCTTTACACTATCAGCATGCAAAACTAAATGCAATACCCAATGAATACACTGGACCTGGAGGGATTGCAATCCCAGAGGCACAATCAGTGCGTGACCTGGGTATTTATATGAGTGATGACGCAACCTTTCATGTACATGTTGCTAAATTGGCAATGAAATGTAGGCGGCTGGCCGGATGGATTCTTAGAACCTTTAGAACAAGAGAACAAGAAACCATGATGGTCCTCTGGAGGAAACTTGTCCTAAGCCACTTTGACTATTGCTCTCAGCTATGGTCACCATCCAGTGTCAAGTTGATCACAGAACTTGAGGCGATCCAACGAAGCTACACGAAGAAGATAGCCTCTGTGCAGCATATAAGCTACTGGGAAAGACTCAAGAAAATGAGACTCTATTCCTTAGATCGTAAGCGAGAAAGATATGCCATAATATACATCTGGAAGATCCTAGAAGGACTTGTCCCAAACGTTGGCATCGAGATTTAAACAAATACCAGAACTGGGCGCCACTGCGTGGTGCCAAGGACTCCAAATTTGCCATCAAGAAGTAGGACAAAATACTGTGATAGCCTGGGCTTCAGAGGCCCACAGCTCTTGAATATCCTCCCGAAGAACCTGAGGGACCTGGATGGGGTGGATGCAGATGTCTTTAAAGTAGGACTGGATCTCTTCCTGTCAGGTGTCCCAGATGAACCAACTTCACGGCAGGATGTGCAGAAGAGGGCAGCTGCATCGAACTCTCTCATGAACCAAATGGCAGTTGCTAAAAAGCATTCGTGAAGTAAAATCATGTAGCAACACTAAATGGCGGTGCCCCAGCATGGCCACAGCTCGTGAGCTGAAACTAGATAAAATGAAAATAAAAATAAATAAATAGTAGAATAACCAACAATAATAATAATAATGTTAATAATAATAATAATAATAATAATAATAATAATAATAATAATAATAATAATAATAATACGTTTTTTCCCTGCTCTGACCAACCCAGCGTGACAACGGAAAAACTGGAAGATCTACTGTTTTCTGTGAGTAATTTGAATTTCCCTCAAAATAAGCTAAGGTACTTACATATCTACATCTTTGCACATACAAGCGAACACATAACAAAGAATTTAGAATCATAAATATCTCCAATTTTGTGTGAACAGTCTGCCATCCCTTCTTTGCCTTTTATTGTAACAACACAATTAAATGCACGATAAAAAACTATGGAAGTAAGCGTATACCAATATATATACACTGCACAACTACAAAAATTGTAAACCACAGCATAACTTTTAAAAAGAAAAGAAAAAATTTCTGAGCATTCGAAAATGTAAACATTTTTCCCTTTGCAAATATCTTTTTTTTTTTCTTCCAAATGGACATCTCAAGAATACTTTAAAACTTTAATATATTACTCAAACACGTAAACACGTAAACTAAACTTTTATTGCAACAACACAATTGAACTCAGAAATTAAAAAAAAAAAAATCATCGAGTGAATATCAGAAAATATGCGTGTGTGAATATACATATATATATACATATGTGTATGGGTATATATATATAGCTGGATTGCTTTTCAAGATAACGCTGGTACTAGTAAACAGGTTTGACCTTTCCCTGACCCAAAATGTCCTTTGTCCACCACCTGATGAATCTATTTATAGAACATGACCACTCTACCGTGGTGATGGTGATAGTGATACGAATAATAATAATAATAATAATAAGCTACCGCTGTGACTACACATAAAACAATGTCATTGATGATGATGATGATGATGACAGTGATGACAGTGATGATGATAATTCTCATTTTAATTTTTTTTTCTTTTTTTTTTTTCTCGTATTTTATTCTCCTTTTTTCGAACTAATACAGGCAGAGTGAACCTTTCCTAAGCTAAAAAAAAAAAAAGGGGAAAACTATGCCCGGAGATAAAACTATCAACAAAAAAAATACAGACGAATACAGATCTGCTAGCCTTAAGAAACTGCGCTACGAACAATGTTTACGTGCAGAAAATCCTAAACTGACAGATCCGTCTCTTAATGTAAGAGTCGAAGCTCGTCATGCTTCAATGTCAACAAAACACCCTACAATCCGCGATGGTCGGCGAGCGGACTACAAAAGACCACGTACCCGAAAATTGAACCAAAGTCTGATTGAAAAATCAGCTACTGGATCAAATCTTCCCGACACACAGGAGCTGGACGTACCCCGCAACTGGAATATTCCAACAGATGGCCATCCATGCTCGTCACCAAACACTCAAAAGAAAAAGAAGGAAAAATGGACTAGGGAAGATAATAAAGAAGTTCTTGCAGCCTTCTACCATGCCATATATTTCCCCACAGATAAATCGAACACTATACAAACCTACATAAACTGGAGACAGAAACACCCTGAAGTAAGACCCTACATAGACAGTAACAAACTTGCCAACGTCAGAAGAAACATTATCAAAAAAAAATTACTGACTGAAGTAGAGATTTATCAAATTAGACAAGCAGTAACGGATAGAATGAACGAAGCTGCAGCTAGAGAAGATAATACAGAGGAAATAATTATAGACCAGCTCAGAGCTAATAAAAACGAAGTAAGGATTGAAAGAGTTAGTATAAGTGATAGGCAAAGTGAAATACTCCCTGAACCAAACATAAACACTAAGACAGATGAACATCAAATAGATGAAGAAAGTCACACAAATATTGACCCGAAAGAACTACATGAGCTAAAAAGTCAAATCATGATTGAATGGCTGAAAATTAAAGAAACCAGTATGGATGAATGTGATACACTCCCTAAAATCCGCAAATCTAACCAAAACATGAAAATAATTGGTAAAATCCGGCTTGCACTTAAGGATATAATTTCAGCTAATGATGTTGATAGCACAGATCTCAACCACCTATACTATGCATCCGCGAAAATCTCAACGATCCTATGTGGTGAAAAGATTAGAAAACGGCAACATTTCCACAAAAAGCCTTCTTGGCAAGAGTGTTTGCAACAACAAATTAAACTATTTAGATCTGACATTGAATATTTCAAAAACCTTAAGGTTCATAAGACTACCAATCCTGCAAAAACCCCAAAACTAATGAAAAAATATAGTATGAAAACTATACTTGATATTGATGCCACCATAGAAACCATCAAGCAAAATGTATCTGCTAAAGCTGCCCGCATAGCGAAGTATGAAAAGCGTATTAGATTCTTCAGGGAAAACAACATGTTCAAAAATAACCCCAAAAATTTTTACAGGAAGATAGGAAAAACAACAGTTACTGTAAAGTCTGTACCATCAAAAGAAGAAGTGCAGGGATTTTGGAATAAAATTTGGGCAGAAGAAAAAACACACAGCGAAAAGGCCCCCTGGATTGATAGAATATCTAAAGAACTGGACTCCTTAGAAGAGCAAAAGTGGGAAGGTGTCAAGGTAGAAGATATAAGATCTGCTCTCAGGAAGTCAAGCAAATGGAAGTTTCCAGGAAAGGATAAAATCCCTAACTTTTGGTTGAATGCCTTCCCAGAGAGCCATGAACTGCTAACATAACTTTACAATGATGTTTTGCAACACCCTAGTAGGATGCCTCCTTGGCTAGTTAATGGGTTAACATTCCTGCTTCCAAAAAGTGAAGAAACAAATGAACCCAAAAACTATAGACCCATAACCTGCTTAACAACTATGTATAAAACACTAACATCTGTTCTGATGGAATATACCTATAGTTTTTTGACAGACAGCAGCATATTCCCTAATGAACAGAAAGGATGTAAACGAGTATCCTACGGCTGTAAAGATCAACTAATCATCAATAAGATGATCTTAGAAGATTGTCACAAACGACACAAAAACTTATCAATAGCCTGGATAGACTATAAAAAGGCTTTTGATAGCCTACCACATAGCTGGATTAATAAATGCCTAGAAATGTATAAGATAGCACCTGCTCTGCGAAACTTTTTGTCTGTAAGTATGAGATCATGGAGAACCACACTAACTTTGAACAGTGACAATGAATCTCTAAATGCTGGTGATGTAAAAATCTCATGTGGCATTTTCCAGGGTGACTCACTATCACCGCTCCTCTTCTGTTTAGCCTTAATACCTCTCTCAAAACTGCTCAATGACGCGCAGTACGGATATAAAATGTTTGATAAAAATATAAATTATCTCATTTACATGGATGATTTAAAGCTCTTTGCAAAAATGACCAACAATTCAAGGGCTTACTAGCGATTGTCAAACAATTCAGTGATGACATCAGAATGCAATTTGGCCTCGATAAATGTGCAAAAGCTACCTTTATCAAAGGAAAAATGACAGAAACATCTAACGTTAACCTTGACCAGCAGAATGTCATAAAAGAACTAGACCCAGCGGAGAGCTACAAGTACCTAGGGGTAATTGAAGGGAACGGAATAAGGCATTCAGAGATGGAGGAAAGGATCAGGAGAGAATGCTATCGAAGAGTGAGAGCAATACTCAAGACAGAGCTGAATGCGAGAAACAGGATCGAAGCGATCAATGCATTAGCCATACCAGTCGTGACTTACAGTTTCAATATTGTTAACTGGTCAATTACTGAAATATGTAACCTTGACAGAAAAATACGAAAACTATTGACAATGCATAGAATGCACCACCCTAAGGCAGATACAGAACGACTTTATCTGCCAAGAAAAGAGGGAGGCCGTGGACTTTTACAACTGGCAATAACAATGAAGATTGCTACAATTGGCCTAGACACCTACCTGAAAAACTGGAAAAAGGACTGGATGTTAAAACTTGTCTCAAAACATGAAAACAAGAAAGCATCATACTCAGTAACAAAACAGGCAAAGGAATATCTAAGTGAATTCCGAATACAACAAATTTCGGATTTAGAGAGAGACATACAAGAAACAGGCACAGAAAAAGCTAAGCGCATGAAAACCAGTGCTAAATCTGCGGCCTTAGATATTCTGAATGATAAATGGCAAGAAAAACCTCTCTATGGCAAATACCCAAAAAGAGCAAATAATGCAGATGTTGACAAAGCCGTGACCATCAATGGCTAATGGCCTCTGACTTAAAATCTGAAACAGAGGGGTTTATCATAGCAGCTCAAGATCAATGCCTACCAACAAGAAACTACCAGGCCAACATATTAAAGATCAGAAGCAGTCCAACGTGTCGTATATGCAAGCAACAAAATGAAACCATTGACCATGTGGTCTCCAAGTGCAGTCTTCTAGCGCCTACAGAGTATCTCAACAGGCACGATAGAGCTGCACAATATATTCACTGGGTAATCTGCAAAATCCTGGATTTGCCACATGAAAAAAACTGGTGGGAACACAAACCACCCCCAGTGCTTGAAAATGACCACATCTCACTCCTCTGGAACTTCACCATTCAAACTGACAGAAAGATAGATGTAAATAGGCCAGACATCATATTGAAAGACTTCAAACAAAGAACATGCCTCCTCATTGATATGACTGTCCCAATCGATATAAACGTATCTGTCAAGACCTACCAAAACTGAGCAAATATAAAGATCTTGAAATAGAAATCAGCAAAATGTGGAACCTGAAGACTAAAACACTACCTGTTGTCAAAGGTTCCCTGGGAATGATAGCAAAAGGGGCTGATGGCTACCTAACTCAGATACCAGGAAACCCAAAAATGGCAGAAATTCAAAAGATAGTGCTCATGGGAACTGCTCATATCCTACGCAAAATACTTTGTATGTAATCTCAAGGTTTAAAACAAACATAAGTTTCGGTTTACAAAAAAAAAAAACTTTTTTGAGACATTCATTAGTACAACACCCCGCCCCCAAATATATGGCACACTAGGCATAACAACAACATGAACTTCCAACCCTGTTGTCTCTGGAGGTCTCTGGGTGAGACTTGGAGCCAACTTGTACAAATATAAAGCAAAAGGCAAACATAGAATAATAATAATAATAAATAATAATAATAATAATAATAATAATTATTATTATTATTATTATTATTATTATTATTATTATTATTATTATTATTATTATTATTTTTTTTTTTTTTTTTATTATTATTATTATTATTATTATTATTATTATTATTATTATTATTATTATTATCACAAACGAGCTCCGAAATCTATCCACAAACAGCTCATAAATCTATCCAAAACAGCTCCGATATCTGTCTACAAACATCGAAAACAAAGACATCGTATGGAGCCAAAAATTACTAACAAAGGATTGGACTATATCCGAGTAAGTTATACTCATTGAAATGTATTACTATTTTCCAAACGAAATGATGTATTTAAACTCGATATCATCACCTGTAACATAACACATGTAAACATGCGTGATACATTACGATCCTTCAACACCAGATCATCCCCGACCCCAAACACCATGTACAAAAAAACTACGATGAAATTAAATACCACCGATATTATTCAACCCAAGAATAACAATCGGGAAGTACGTACTTTAAACTTACAACACAAAAGGTACGAAAAACTACACGTGCAAAACAATGTGACAACAAAAATGAACGGACCGGTACCCTACGAAAATGACGACCGTTAAATTAATGGGCCGGACGTTGTTCCTCATGTCCTGCAAATAAAACCCAAAAGACATAATTGGACACATGAGGAATACATTTCTATCCTACACGCATACTTCGCAGCAGTGCTCTACCCAAAAAATGAAAACACAACAACACATACATATAAAATATGGAAGGAAAATAACCTAAATATAGACTTGGATACAGCAATGAACCCTAATAAACTAGCTAACGTACGAAGATACATTCTGAACGCAAAAAAATATCAGAAATAGAAATAGAATGTCTAAAAGAAAAAATACACCAGGAAAATGTAGATAGAAGCCACGCAATAATGCCAAAAAATATAAACACTGAAACAGTAAAACACGAAGACAAACGTAACATTCCCAACAAACACGATGTAAACAAAAAGCAACAAACCCAGACCGTAAGGATGCATAATAATACACGATAAACAGCAAGCCAAAACACAGCAAACAAACATGTAAATAAGAAAGAAAGCGACACAAATCTAAAATCTGGAAACAACGAAGGAGAGCCTAATGATTATAATTATATAAAAAGTAAACTAATCAAAGAACTGAAAATCACAGAGATCAAAATGGACCACCGACCATATCTCCAAAAAATCAAAATAGACGAAACAACAACATCAATTATAAACATCATAAAGCTAGCCGTCACGGAACTAATAGCCACTGAAACAAAAAGCGATATCACTGTGCTAAATGACTTAGTATACGCAGCAGCCACTGCAGCCACAAAATAAGATGGATACTCACCCAAACCCATCCAAACAAGAGTACCACCACTCAAACAAACCCTGTGGATAAATAACATCCAAAAAAATACAAAAAATGAGAAAAGATCTGTCGATTCTTAATGAAATCAGTAGACAATCAACGCTACTGAGCAACCAAAAGAAAACAAAAATACTCCGCAAATATAACATCACAGAAAAAGATTTACCTGAGATAAAAGAAAAGCTGAAGCAAGATATCCTTGACAAAGCACAAAGGATCCGCCGGTACGAGAAACGCCAGCGTTTCTTTGAACAAAACAAAAACGTTCAACTCCGACCCTAAAAAGTTCTACCAAGAATTTGTCAAAAATAAAATAGAAATCACTGCAGCACCAACGGCAGAAGAAGGGGGAGAATTCTGGAGAGAAATATGGTCGGCGAACGAACAACCCAAAAAGGAGTATTAAAACAACAAACTCAGCATCTGAGCAACTTTGGACCCCCATAACAACTGAAGAGGTCACCCAGGCACTGCAAAGACTAAGCAACTGGAAGGCACCTGGGCATGACAAAATACCCAACTTCTGGTTGAAATATCTAACAGGAATGCACAAAGAGCTGGCTGAAAAGTTTAACAACATACTAGCAGAGCCAGAGACAATACTTGGATGGTTAACGAAGGGGAAAACCATCTTAATTCCCAAATCAAATGGAACAGCAAAACCAGAAAACTACAGACCAATAACCTGTCTCCCTACAACGTATAAGGCATTTACTGCAGTGATATCGCTAAGGTTGAACAAGCACCTGGACGAAAACAACCTGTTTCCAGAAGAGTAGAAAGGATGCCGCAAGGTCTCATATGGCTGTAAAGATCAACTAATTATTAATAAAGCCATAACTGATCACAGCCACAGAGAGAAGCAAGGCCTCAGTATGGCCTGGATCGACTACAAAAAGGCGTTTGATAGCATCCCCCGCACGTGGATCCTCGAAACACTAGCAATTAACAAAGCAGCACCAACAATTATAAAAGTCATAGGGCACTCTATGAATAAATGGCAAACAGTGCTACAGCTCCAAACAAAAGAGGGACTCATGAAAACCAAAGCCATCCCCATTAGAAGAGGAATATTCCAGGGAGACACGCTCTCTCCACTCCTTTTCTGCTTGGCACTATCACCTCTATCTGATATGCTAAATAGAACTGGATGCGGATATAAATGTTACAGCAAAACGAGCAGCCCCCTTTTATTTATGGATGACCTAAAACTATACGCTGTAAATGACAAACAGCTGGAAACACTACTAAAGACATTTCATGGATTTACCAAAGAAATAGATATGAAATTTGGATTAGAAAAATGCGCCAAAGTAACCCTGAAAAGAGGAAATCTAGTTAAGAATAGCAACATCACACTAGATAAAACCAATGAAATAAAACAATTAGACCAAAGCCAAACTTACAAATACTTAGAAATCCATGAACAAGATAAGACACAATACACACAAATGAAAGAGAAAGGAAACAAATAATATTACAGACGAGTTAGATCAATACTGAAAACAGAACTCAATGCTAAAAACAATATAATAGGTATCAACACTTTAGCCGTCCCAGTTATAAGTTACAGCTACAATATCCTTAACTGGACACGAAATGAACTGACCAAAATAGATAGGAAAACAAGAAAAATAATGACAGGATCTAGGATGCATCACCCAAAATCTGTCATTGAAAGGCTATATATACAACGTATAGAAGGTGCTATATGCCTTTCACAGCTGGAAAACTACTATAAAATAACCACCATAGGACTGCAAAAATATCTACTTCAGAAGGAAGAAAAACTGATACAAATAGCGGCAAAACACGAGCAAAACAAAAAACTGTTCTCAGTATTTAAGGAAGCTGACAAGTACAAACAAGAAATCATACCACCTAAGAAATATGAAGAAGAAGAAGAAGAAGAAGAAGAAGAAGAAGAAGAAGAAGAAGAAGAAGAAGAAGAAGAAGAAGAAGAAGAAGAAGAAGAAGAAGAAGAAGAAACAACAAAAGCTATAAAACAAATGAAATCCAAACTGAAAACAGAACAGCAACGAACCATGATAAAACGATCGCAAGAAAAGTCCATTCATGGTAAATACTAGACTAAACTAACTGCAAAAGAAATGGACAAAGATAAAATCTCTGCAATGGTTGAGAAGCTCAGGACTCAAAGCAGAAACAGAGGGATTTTTAATTGCACCACAAGACCAAAGCCTCCCCACCAGAACTTACCAAAAACAGATAGAGAAATTAAGGCCAACAGAACAGATATAGTTGTCTGAGATCATGAAGAAAAAAAATGCTTTCTAATTGATGTATCAATACCGGCAGATGACAACGTGTCTCTAAAAGAAATGGAGAAACTTTCAAAATACAAAGACCTGGAAACGGAGGTAACCAGAATGTGGAATCTAAAAACAGAAACAGTGCCTATCATAGTAGGTGTATTAGGCATGATAAAAAAATATTCAGACAAATACATAACAAAAACACCAGGACTTACAAACACATATAACATACAGAAAATTGCACTGCTAGGCACTGCACACATCCTACGCAGAACACTTCCCATACAATAACCATCAGAGCATCACAACAAATCACAGCACATACCCAAGGCACACAGAGCTGCGCTCGGTAGTGAAGTGAAAGCACGCTATAAAAAATAAAACTACTGAATAATAATAATAATAATAATGATAATAATAATGATGTGGATGAGGAGGAGGGGATATTAATAATAATAATAATATTAATAAAATGATACTGATAATAAAAATAACAATAATAATAATAATAATATTAATAAAATGATAATAATAATAATAATAATAATAATAATAATAATAATAATAATAATAATAATAACACCGGGGACGTTTAAGATGTAAGAAGGAAAATACAGAGCTCCGAAATCTATCCACAAACATCGAAAACAAGGACACCCTATGGAGCCAAAGATTTACTAACAAAGAATTGGACTATATCCGAGTAAGTAATACGAATTGAAATTTATTACTATTTTCGAAACGAAATGATGTATTTTGACTCGATATTATCTCCACCTCTAACACAACACATGTAAACATGCGTCGAACAACACGATCATCCCCGACATCAAACACCATGTACAAAGGAACTACGAAGAAATTAAATTCCACCGATACTATTCAATCCAAGAATAACAATCGAGCGGTACGTACATTAAACCTACAACAAAACATGTACGAAAAACTACACGTGCGAAATAATGTGACAACAGAAATAAACGGACCGGTACCCTACGAAAATGACGACCGTCAAAATAATGGGCCGGACGTTGTATCTCATGTCCCGCAATTAAAACCCAAAAGACGTAAATGGACACGTGAGGAATACATTTCTATTTTACACGCATACTTCACAGCAATGCTCTACCCACAAAATGAAAATACAACAACACATACATATAAAATATGGAAGGAATATAATAGAGATATAGACTTGGATACAGCAATGAACCCTAATAAATTACCTAACGTACGAAAATACATTCTCAAGGCCAAAAAAATATCAGAAATAGAAATAGAACATTTAAAAGAAAAAATACACCAGGAAAATGTAGATAGAAGCCACACAACAATGCCCAATAATATAAACACGGAAACTGTAAAACACGAAGACAAACGCAACATTCCCAACAAACACGATGTAAACAACGAAGGGGAGCCTAATGATTATGATAATATAAAAAATAAAATAATCAAAGAACTGAAAACCACAGAGCCCAAAATGGACCACCGACCATACCTCCCAAGAATAAAAATAAACGCAATAACAACACCAATTATAAACAACATAAACCTAGCCGTCACTGAACTAACAACTGAAACAAAAAAAGTGATATCACTGAACTAAATGACTTGATATACGCAGCAGCCAAAAGAATATTATAGACGAGTTAGATCAATACTAAAAACAGAGCTCAATGCTAAAAACAAGATAATAGGTATCAACACTTTAGCTGTCCCAGTTATAAGTTACAGCTACAATATCCTTAACTGGACATGAAATGAACTGTCCAAAATAGATAGGAAAACAAGAAAAATACTGACAGGATCTAGGATGCATCACCCAAAATCTGACATAGAAAGACTATATATACAACGTATAGAAGGTGGTAGAGGCCTTATACAGCTGGCAAACTTCTATAAAATAACCACCATAGGACTGCAAAAATACCTACTTCAGAAGGAAGGAAAACTGATCCAGATAGCAGCAAAACACGAGCAAAACAAAAAACTGTTCTCAGTATTTAAGGAAGCTGACAAATACAAACAAGAAATCATACAACCTAATAAACACAAAGAAGAAGAAGAAGATGATGAAGAAACAACAAAAGCTCTAAAACAAATGAAATCCAAACTAAAAATAGAACAGCAACGAGCCATGATATAACGATGGCAAGAAAAGCCCCTTCATGGTAAATACTGCACTAAACTAAACGCAAAAGAAATAGACAAAGAAAAATCCCTGCAATGGTTGAGAAGCTCAGGACTCAAAGCAGGGACAGAGGGATTTTTAATTGCAGCACAAGACCAAAGCCTCCCCACCAGAAATGACCAAAAATATGTAATGAAAAGAAATATTACAAGTAACTGCAGAATATATGGAGATGGACAAGAAACAATAAATCATATTATCTCTAGCTGCCCAGTCCTGGCTAAGAAGGAATATATTCACAGACATGACAGAGTTGGAACCTACATACATTGGAAGCTATGCCAACATTATGGAATAACAACAGAAAAAAGATGGTATAGGCACACACCAGAAAAGGTCACAGAAAACGAGAAAGCAACCATACTCTGGGATATGCCGATACACACAGATAGAGAAATTAAGGCCAACAGACCAGATATAGTTGTCAGAGATCATGAAGAAAAAAATGCTTTCTAATTGATGTATCAATACCAGCAGATGACAACGTGTCTCTAAAAGAAATGGAGAAACTCTCAAAATACAAAGACCTGGAAATAGAGATAACTAGAATGTGGAATCTGAAAACAGAAACAATTCCTATCATAGTAGGTGCATTAGGCACGATAAAAAAATATTCAGACAAATACATAACAAAAACACCAGGACTTACAAACACATATAACATACAGAAAATTGCACTACTAGGCACTGCACACATCCTACGCAGAACACTTTCCATACAATAACCATCAGAGCATCACAACAAATCACAGCACATACCCAAGGCACACAGAGCTGCGCTCGGTAGTGAAGTGAAAGCACGCTATAAAAATAAAACTACTGAATAATAATAATAATAATAATAATAATAATAATAATAATAATAATAATAATAATAATAATAATAATAATAATAACAATAATAATAATTGGTAGACGTGTTCTCCAAATTGATGATATTCTATTCCTTCACAACCAAATAATACCCATAGTTTTCCCTCTAACCGTAGATTAATATTCACTTAATTAAATTCTACCCACCATTCTTAAAATTTAGCGGTCAACTATCTTGAAACAGATACACCAATAATTCCACTCTAGTCCAATATCTCCCTTTTAGCCCTTTTCCGCCACGCAACTAAACACTCTGCTTACATAACAAATAAATATCAAATTTTTATTTTCATGGAGGTACGTACGTATCCTTCTTTCTATATTATTTACTCATAACTGGTTATATATGTGCGTGTGTGTGTGTGTTTGTGTGTATGTGAGTGTGTGTGTGTGTATTATTTTGTATCGATATGCCTGTTTGTGTATGCTTAAGTACATCCAAGTTTATATCTGTCTAGACGTATAAGTACCCATACGTATGCGACGTGGTGCAGCAACACAAACATGCATATTCATGTATATACACAACACCTTTCTAGTGTCCAGCTAGTCCCATTTGACAACCATCCATTTGTTATATGAAAAACTCTATAACCCACTTTACTTATATATATTTACATATATATATTATATGATGTTGTTTAATATTGTAAAATATATATAACACTCCCATCTATACATATTACCCAACCTAATATACTACATAAACAACACTGGATAAACCTTCTTAACCATTTGAAGTTGAATTGAAAGTTTAAATTTACAAGGAATGGACCTTAACTACCAAGAACCTTCAAATAAATCGGAGAGACAATAAGCCTAACTTCACTAGTAACCTATGAATACATATATCAAATCGTGATCCATAAAGATAAATTATAACACTTACTGATCGGTTTACACGAAGTCCACACCAAATCATTCCTATGCAAAAGAGTATGTTAATGATTAACATCAGTAACATATAAAGTTGTTCATATGGGGCAGATTTAAAGGAATTATTTATCATTCCATACGTGGCAATGCAGCCGCTTATTATATTAGCAAGGATGATAAATCCGGATGTTATCTGCAGTGATTCGTTGACAAATCTCAGTATTGCGCTTAGAGTATCGTGTGTATTACATATTTCTTCAATCCCTCTATGTGTCTTGAACATAACAGTCTTATCTGATTGTTGTTCGTTTACGCACTTTTGGGCCTCATTCGCCACTTTCTTAAACTCATAAATAAGTGTAAGACTGATTATAAGATCAAAATAGAGATCAAATAACACAGTCACCAAAGAGAAGCCATTGAAGATGAGTTGTATTGTTAAAACTGGAATGTAATATGTATTATTTGTTGGTACAGGAAATGTTAAAAACATCAGAAAATCGCTACTGCAGAGCGGCAAAATAAGATCAATACACATATAGAAAATGACAGGCCCGGATATATATACAAATAAAGTTGTATATGAAAATATTAAATTACAGTTATAATATTTTTTACTTTCCTCTTCGATTTCAAGATCGGTGAATTTTTCAAATAGTTGCTTGTCGTTACAATCGCTGAAGAGTTTCACCAAACAGAAGAGAGTTAAGAAACTCCTGTAGAGAATTATGTAACAATACACAAATATTCCACTTGTGTTAACATTTTGCATTTGTATTAAAGTCACAATATGCCGAATCGGGTTTACAATCAAATATATAACGTATAATAAGTAAATTGCAGAGAAAGAAATTACTTTCAAATCGAGTGTTTTCAGGATGGATTTATTCTTAATATGTTTCCGAATATTACTAATTTTTCGATATAATTCCAACATTTTAAAGAATTGTGTTTGTTTTGCTTCCATGGTTATTCTAATTCCGTCGTATTAATAGAGTTTTGCTTTCAAATAGATAAACACGCCAGTAGAATCCACACGATATATAAAGCAATTTTTAAAGTTTTCCGCTGTTTCTTGTCTATTTTTTACTGTGTTGTAAAATTTAATGTAACGGTAAATTTTAAACAATAACTGATGGCAAAATAAAGTAATTATGAAAGTCCTGTGGAAATTAGAAATCATTAGTGTCAGTTACAATTATGCTTGGCCTAAATGTGTTATATTTCAGAAGCACAATGTATAATATTCAAATCCTATGTATTATCTGCGATAAATAAACATATATATATATATATATATATATAGCTGTTGCTAAAGATCTGGATTGAATGCTTCTGTTCTGGAAACAGTATAGTCTATTAAACTTGGTCAACAATATTTCAGGTCCTTTGTTAGAAACCTGTCTGGGTGTGTTTCCATTTTAACAAAGATATTACAGATATATTACAAGATATATATTTTCTGTTTCAATTAACGTGTAGCCTGATTATATTTGATTATTTATTCTAATATAATGCAGGGTTGAGTGTAACACACAGAGAATTATATACCTCAAAACACATGATTCAAACTGTCCTTTCTCTTATTGTAAATTATTTAAGGAAAATTATGGCATATATATATTTGTATTATTGTGTGTTCGCTTGTACGTGTATGTAAATGTATACTTATTTTTGAATACACACACACACACACACACACACACACACATATATATATATATATATATATATATATATATATATATATATATACACTTTAACACACAAATACCTGTATATAAGTATATATAAGCGTGTATGTATCCATATATATATATATGTATGTATATATATGCATATTATAGAACCTAGCTGTTCTTTCTATTGGGTTGAATCCCATGAGTGGATTCGTTATGTGTTTAAATGTACACAGTATTTTATATATAAGTAATAACTTACGTAGGATCCAAGTAATAACTTACGGTAGACATGTGTCTCCGTGGCGTTCCATCATATATACATATATATATATATGTGTATATATATATATATATATATATATATATATATATATATATATATATATATATATATATATATATATATATATATATGTATATATATATATATATATAATTAATAACTAACGGTGGACACGTGTCTTCGTGGCGTTCCATTATAGATAAACAAATATAAGATACCTGAATTACAGGCCATCACCAAGGAGTGAAAATTACGTAGACATATAATGACGAAATGCCAAAAGAAGTGTAACCCCTCCTCGTTTGTCGACTGTTAATTACTCTCTATTTCGAGCTTTCAACGACAATACAGGAAAACTTCATAAAACAGCATCATGCAGAAATATAAAAATACAAAGTTTCTGGAGAGTTAGAGCCTCGAACGAACAAACAACGACAGAGTGGACACACCAAGTAAACAATCGACAAAGACTACCATTAAGGACCATTGGGCCAAGACGCATTGTAATGGGTAACGTCTGGGAGAAATTTTGAATGGATACAAATTAAATACAAGATAAGAATATATTAGGAAGGAAAAATGAGAGAAAAAATGTTTGTAGGCGAGAAAAATGACGTCCAGCTGAACACGATACACATGGCTAATGCAAAGGTTTTCAACATGAACCTGGTTACGAGACTGATAATATATACCATTCGAGTGGTCGAATGCTCCTGCGGCCCATTTTACCTACACAAGATACATTATCGCGTTTCATTAGATTATGGAATTGAAAGCAGAGATAATAGTTGTGGCTGTTTGCAAACATTTGAGAGGTAAATTAATTGTCGAATGCATGGAATATGCCACCATTCAAAGCCACTTGTAATTGACGGCAATTATTTTTGGTTATTATGGACAGGGTATTATGCAAGTATTTTATATAACTTACCGCAGCGTGTAAACGAACACCATGCCAAAGTGTTATGATCCAAAACATCATATTGGAGAATGCTGCAATTGCTGTATAAGTGTATATATACCCATTATTTTTAAATGACTCGTTTATAATTCCGTAAGTTGCAATACAAGAGCTGATAATGCTACCAAGTACGATGTATCCTGTAATAAATCGTAACGATTCATTTACTAATTCCAGTATTGCACTCAGATTCTCGTGTGCATTACATAAGTCTGTAATCTCTCTAGGTTTCTTCGCCAAAATTGAAATGTGTGGTTGCTGTTCCTTTAGGTAGCGTTGAGCCTGACTCGCCAACTTTTCAAATTCATACTTAAGAATAAATCCCATTATGAAATTTATATACATATCAAATATATAAGACGTCAGTAATATGCAATTAATTACAACTTGCATTGTTAAAAATGGAATGTTAAAAGTACTGTTGATTGGTACAGGATATGTTAAGAAAGTCAGCAGATCAGGGCTAAAAAGCGGCAAAACTTGCTCCATACATATGTAAAAAGTTAGCGGCATCAATATTCCTATAGATAGAGATATATATGAGAATTTTATATGGCAGTTATAGAATTGTCTATCTTCTTCTTGAATTTCAATTTCGGCGAATGCGTCAATTAGTTTCTTGTCTTTAGGATTCTTGAATAATTTCAGAATACAAAGGAAGAGAAAGGAACTTTCGTAAAATATTATGCAAATATACGAAAATATTTCATCAGATTTAGCAATTCCCAGTAGTATAAAAGTGGTAATGTAACGAATGGGGTTTACTATTAAATATACATAATACAATATATGTAAAACCTGGTAAAATATTCGTATAAATTTGAGTGATTCTAGCGATGAACTATCCATAACAGATTTCCTAATACTTTTAAATTTTCGGTAACATTCCAACATTTTTAAGAATCGTGTTCGATTTCTTTTCATATTTTCTATATTTCCGATATTTTCAGAATGCGTTTCCATATCAGCAAATGGAATCGGTGACTGGGAAGTGTCAAGTTTTATTTTTTAAAGAATTTACTATTCCTTTTACAAATGAAGATATATTTGCTGTATGCTGCAGGAAACAGAAGCAACGTACACTAGTAATGAACGGTTCGTGTGATTTTAGATATTATTTCATCGAGATATCAAACTATTACATGAAGCACATACGATTCAGCAGTATTCTCAATCACATACACTTACATTTGCAATGATGCAAAGCATTTAAGCAGTCACAATTTTTAAATCTAACAAATAATTTCGTGTAATATTTTCCTTACAGAAAACATATTTCAACTTACTGAATATACCAACACTGCCACTCCACTCCTACTCATAACAAGTGTCATCAAAATGTGACAAATCAACTGCTGTGTCTATTTGAGAGACGAACTGCCTGTCTCTACGCAACAATCCAAAGCTAATTGTTTTCCCGATGTTCCCTAACAGAGTTTGTATAATATACGAGTATACACGCGCGCGCGCACGCACACACACACACGCACGCACGCACACACACACGCACATGCACGCAAGCCCACACACCCTCATACATATACATACGTATTTGTGTCCGACTATACATTTAGGTTCATATACATTTAGGTTCACACAATGCATGCACACCAACACATACGCACTCATACATATACGCACTCAGAAATATACACATATACACATATATATGTACATGTATATGTATATATATTTATATATAGATCTATGTGTGTATATATGTATGTATATATCTGTGTATATATATATATATATATATATATATATATATATATATGACCACACTCACACGTACTTGCTGTTATATTTGCTTGATAGGGCGATAATTATATTCCCTTTATTTATTCTTTGCCACTCCTCCCTCGGTTCAGAAAGCACTTACACCATCTATGTTACATAGATTACAATTAGTGGAAATAAATATTCGATATCAGTTTGATGGTGTTGTATTAGCAATCAGGATTGTTTAATCTCTGTCGAAGGCATGTTTTTCTTATTAATATAATAATGTGGCTAAGGTGGCAATTTTGCAGAATTGTTAGCACTCTGGAAAGGATGCTTAGTGGCATTTCTTTCGTCTCTTTGCGTTCTGAGTTCAAATTCCACTGATATTGACATTATATTTCACCCAATTGGGGTCGATGACATAAGGAACGGCCGAGCACTGCCGATTCGTTGTAATTGGCTTACAGCTTCCCTGAAATTTCTGTTTTGGGTCAAAATTTGAATGCGTTATTGTTAATATTCATATGCATTCAGAAAATACAAAAACTACTGCCTGGTATTGCATCAGTATCTGGTCGTCGTCATCGTCATCATCATCATCATCATCATGGTCTTGATTATTATTATTATTATTATTATTATTATTATTATTATTATTATTATTATTATTATTATTCAGTAGTTTTATTTTTATAGCGTGCTTTCACTTCACTACCGAGCGCAGCTCTGTGTGCCTTGGGTATGTGCTGTGATTTGTTGTGATGCTCTGATGGTTATTGTATGGAAAGTGTTCTGCGTAGGATGTGTGCAGTGCCTAGTAGTGCAATTTTCTGTATGATATATGTGTTTGTAAGTCCTGGTGTTTTTGTTATGTATTTGTCTGAATATTTTTTTATCATGCCTAATGCACCTACTATGATAGGAATTGTTTCTGTTTTCAGATTCCACATTCTGGTTACCTCTATTTCCAGGTCTTTGTATTTTGAAAGTTTCTCCATTTCTTTTAGAGACACGTTGTCATCTGCCGGTATTGATACATCAATTAGAAAGCATTTTTTTTCTTCATGATCTCTGACAACTATATCTGGTCTGTTGGCCTTAATTTCTCTATCTGTGTGTATCGGCATATCCCAGAGTATGGTTGCTTTCTCGTTTTCTGTGACCTTTTCTGGTGTGTGCCTATACCATCTTTTTTCTGTTGTTGTTCCATAATGTTGGCATAGCTTCCAATGTATGTAGGTTCCAACTCTGTCATGTCTGTGAATACATTCTTTCTTAGCCAGGACTGGGCAGCTAGAGATAATATGATTTATTGTTTCTTGTCCATCTCCACATATTCTGCAGTTACTTGTAATATTTCTTTTCATTACATGTTTTTGGTAATTTCTGGTGGGGAGGCTTTGGTCTTGTGCTGCAATTAAAAATCCCTCTGTTTCTGCTTTGAGTCCTGAGCTTCTCAACCATTGCTGGGATTTTTCTTTGTCTATTTCTTTTGCGTTTAGTTTAGTCCAGTATTTACCATGAAGGGGCTTTTCTTGCCATCGTTTTATCATGGTTCGTTGCTGTTCTATTTTTAGTTTGGATTTCATTTGTTTTATAGCTTTTGTTGTTTCTTCATCTTCTTCTTCTTCATGTTTATTAGGTGGTATGATTTCTTGTTTGTATTTGTCAGCTTCCTTAAATACTGAGAACAGTTTTTTGTTTTGCTCGTGTTTTGCCGCTAATTGTATCAGTTTTCCTTCCTTCTGAAGTAGATATTTTTGCAGTCCTATGGTGGTTATTTTATAGTAGTTTGCCAGCTGTATAAGGCCTCTACCACCTTCTATACGTTGTATATATAGTCTTTCTATGTCATATTTTGGGTGATGCATCCTAGATCCTGTCAGTATTTTTCTTGTTTTCCTATCTATTTTGGTCAGTTCATTTCGTGTCCAGTTAAGGATATTGTAGCTGTAACTTATAACTGGGACAGCTAAAGTGTTGATACCTATTATCTTGTTTTAGCATTGAGCTCTGTGTTTAGTATTGATCTAACTCGTCTATAATATTCTTTTTTTATTTTCTCTTTCATTTGTGTGTGTTGTGTCTTATCTAGTTCATGGATTCCTAAGTATTTGTAAGTTTGGCTTTGGTCTAATTCTTTTATTTCATTGGTTTTATCTAGTGTGATGTTGTTACTCTTAACTAGATTTCCTCATTTCATGGTTACTTTGGCGCATTTTTCTAATCCAAATTTCATATCTATTTCTTTGGTAAATCCATGAACTGTCTTTAATAGTGTTTCCAGCTGTTTGTCATTTGCAGCGTATAGTTTAAAGTCATCCATATATAAAAGGTGGCTGATCATTTTGCCGTAACATTCATATCCGCATCCAGTTCTATTCAGCATATCAGATAGAGGTGACAGTGCCAAGCAGAAAAGGAGTGGAGAGAGCGTCTCCCTGGAATATTCCTCTTCTAATTGGGATGTCTTTGGTTTTCATGAGTCCCTCTTTTGTTTGGAGGTGTAGGACTGTTTGCCATTTATTCATAGAGTGCTCTATGAATTTTATGATTGTTGGTGCTACTTTGTTAATGGCTAGTGTTTCGAGGATGCATGTGTGGGGGATGCTATCAAACGCCTTTTTGTAGTCAATCCAGGCCATACTGAGGCCTTTCTTCTTTCTGTGGCTGTCTTCAGTTACGGCTTTATTAATCATTAGTTATCTTTACAGCCATATGAGCCTTTGCGGCATCCTTTCTGCTCTTCTGGGAACAGTTTGTTTTCGTCCAGGTGCTTGTTCAGCCTTTGCGATATCACTGCAGTAAATGCCTTGAACATAGTAGGGAGGCAGGTTATTGGTCTGTAGTTTTCTGGTTTTTCTGTTTCATTTGATTTGGGAATTAAGATGGTTTTCCCCTTCGTGAGCCATTCAGGCATTGTCTCTGGCTCTGCTAGTACGTTGTTAAAGTTTTCAGCCAGCTTTTTGTGCATTCCTGTTAGATATTTCAACCAGAAGTTGGGGATCTTGTGCCCAGGTGCCTTCCAGTTGCTTAGTCTTTGCAGTGCCTGGGTGACCTCTTCAGTTGTTATGGGGGTCCAAAGTTGTTCAGATGCCGAGTTTGTTATTCTGATACTCCTTTTTTTTGGCTGTTCGTTCGCCGACCATATTTCTCTCCAGAATTCTTCCAATTCTTCTGCCGTTGGTGCTGCAGTGACTTCTATTTTATTTTTTCCCAGTTCTTGGTAGAACTTTTTGGGGTTGAACTTTTTGTTTTCTTCAAAGAAGCGTTGGCGTTTCTTGTACCGGCGGATCCTTTGTGCTTTGGCAAGGATATCTTGCTTCAGCTTTTCTTTTATTTCAGGCAAATCTTTCTCGGTGATGTTATATTTGCGGAGTATTTTTGTTCTCTTTTTGTTGGTTAGTAGCGTTGATTGTTTGCTGATTTCATTAAGAATCGACAGGTCTTTTCTAATTTTTTTTATTTTGCTTTGGATGTTATTTATCCACAGGGTTTGTTTGGGTGGTGGTACTCCTGTTTGGGCGGGTTTGGGTGAGTATCCAGCTTATTTTGTGGCTGCAGTGGCTGCTGCGTATATTAGGTTATTTAGCCCAGTGATATCACTTTTTTTTGATTCAGTGGCTATCAGTTCAGTGACGGCTAGGTTTATGCTGTTTATAATAGGTGTTGTTATTTTGTTTATTTTGATTCTTGGGAGGTATGGTCGGTGGTCCGTTTTGAGCTCTGTGGTTTTCAGTTCTTTGATTATTTTATTTTTTATATTATCATAATCATTAGGCTCCCCTTCGTTGTTTACATCGTGTTTGTTGGGAACGTTGCGTTTGTCTTCGTGTTTTACAGTTTCAGTGTTTATATTATTGGGCATTGCTGTGTGGCTTCTATCTACATTTTCCTGGTGTATGTTTTCTTTTAGGTGTTCTATTTCTATTTCTGATATTTTTTTTGTGTTGAGAATGTATCTTCGTACGTTAGCTAATTTATTAGGGTTCATTGCTGTATCCAAGTCTATATCTCTAGTACTTTCCTTCCATATTTTATATGTATGTGTTGTTGTATTTTCATTTTTTGGGTAGAGTACTGCTGTGAAGTATGCGTGTAAGATAGAAATGTATTCCTCACGTGTCCATTTACGTCTTTTGGGTTTTATTTGCGGGACATGAGGTACAAAGTCCGGCCCATTATTTTGACGGTCGTCATTTTCGTAGGGTACCGGTCCGTTTAATTCTGTTGTCACATTATTTCGCACGTGTAGTTTTTCGTACATTTTTTGTTGTAAGTTTAATGTACGTACCGCTCGATTGTTATTCTTGGGTTGAATAGTATCGATGGCATTTAATTTCTTCGTAGTTCCTTTGTACATGGTGTTCGGGGTCGGAGATGATCGTGATGTTCCACGCATGTTTATATGTGTCGCGTTAGAGGCGGAGATGATATCGAGTCAAAATACATCATTTCGTTTCGAAAATAGTAATAAATTTCAATTAGTATTACTTACTCGGATACAGTCCAATTCTTTGTTAGTAAAACTTTGGCTCCATAGGATGTCCTTGTTTTCGATGTTTGTGGATAGATTTCGGAGCTCTGAATTTTCCTTCTTACATCTTAAACGTCCCCGTTTAATTATTATTATTATTATTATTATTATTATTATTATTAATATTTTTATTATTATATTATTATTATTATATTATTATTATTATTATTATTATTATTATTATTATTAATATTATTATTATTATTATTACTATTATTATTATTATTATTATCATTATGATTATTATTATTATTATTATTATTATTATTATTATTATTATTATTATTATTAATATTATTATTATTACTATTATTAATATTATTATTATTATTAATAATAATATTATTATTATTACTACTATTATTATTATTATTATTATTATTATTATTATCATTATTATTATTATTATTATTATTTTTAATATTATTATTATTATTATTATTAATATTAATATTATTATTATTATTACTATTATTATTATTATATTATGAATATGATTATTATTATTATTATCATTACTATTATTACTATTATTATTATTATTACTATTATTATTATTATTATTATTATTATTATTGTTGTTTTTGTTATTGTTACTATTATTATTTTTATCATATACAATATCGTGAGATTGTTGACCGAAACTATTGTTAAGTTGCAACAAGGACATCTGACACGAAGTACTTTGCTTAATATACGTGCTGTTTCAAGTAATGCCGAGTTTTGCAATACATCTAGATTGTAGGATATTTCTAAGGTTGCCAGATGTTTGTTCAGATTAACTCTCGTACCATCCACAACTTAGCGATCTCAATTCTCAGGTCTCCATATTTATCAAACTTTTCTCTTTCTCTCATGATGACATGTTGATCTCTTGGCACTGCCATGCCAATTATTACGCACTTTTGATTGCCCTTCGTGTAGTTGTTGTTGTCTTTGTACAGCTTCTATAGCTGGAGATGTACTACGGTGCCACCTGTTCACTTCCCGTCAACTAAGGTAACATCCCTTATTTTTCGAGCACTATCCAGAGTATTCGTGCGGCTCCAAGTAGTGCTATTTACTACAATGGCTTCATCCTTATTGCAGCCCCTATTTTCTCCGTGTACTTCTCAAGATTTTTACTTACTGTTCCAAGGGATTCTACAATTATTGGTACTACTACCTCCTTTTTTTGCGACCACAACTGCTTAACATCTCAAGCTAATCTGTTATATCTATCGAATTTTCTTTCTTCCTTATCGCATGTTATGTTGGCAGCTGGATATGCTATATCTATGATCCATCATCATTTGCTTTGTTTCTCTATTAACAATATGTCTGGTTTCCTATTCTCTATCTCATGGTCGCAATGAATCAGAAAATTCCATAGGATTTTTGCATTATCATTTTTGATGATGCCTTCGGGTAAATGTTCGTACCACTTGTTTGCTCTGTCAAGTCCATACTTGTTGCAAACTGTCAAATGGACAATCCTTGTTATGATGTCATGACGTCTCCTATATTTTGTCTGGGCTAGTGGCGTACATTGACTGGTAATATGCCATACGGTTTCACCATTTTGTCCACAAATTCTACACTTATCACTTTCTGATGTGTTGTCTATTCTGCATTCGATGTAACTAGGTCTTAATGCTTGCTCTTGGGCAGCACAGATTAGAGTGTCCATTTCCGGTTTTAAATCACCTGTAGTCATTCACAGCCATTTTCCCTCTGTCTGTCTTATTTTCATCATTTCTATAAAATTCTCCATGCATTCTTTTCTTTATTCATCTATTTTCAGTTAATTCTCAAGTCCTTATACAGTTCATTATCTTTGCAATCTTCCATCCTACACAAGCTTGATTTCTTACTTCCAATAATAGTGTTTCTGTGGAACTTTTTACATACCATGTTATGTTCTTATAGTTTGCTCTAATACTGTGTTCGCATACAATAAGCCCTCTTCTCGCTCTTTCTCTTGGTACATACAGTTTGTCTGTGTCACCTTTTCCGTGGAGTATCCCATATTTAGTCAGCAACTTCCTTGTCTTTGCGAATAGGAACAATACCTTCGTTTCGAAGGTATTGTTCCTTTTTATCTGTTTTCATTGTTTTTGATAGTCTATTCTTCTATGATTATCTTCTCTCTGTTTCCCCCCGTTCATATTTTAATCTATTATTATTTTCCCCCGCGCACAATGAAGCCATTTATTTCAGGTCGTTAATCATAGAAAACGAGTTATTTGCTCATAGGTTTTTAATAATCTGGTAAAGAATTTTACCGTTGCTGTCCCCAGACTTTTCGCTGCTAAGTCTCTGGCATCTACGATTTTTGGTCCTTGTTGTTACTTTTTGTTCTCAATATTTCTTTCGCCCTTGCTTTTCCTTAATCTTCCCAGTTCCTCAAGGCATATACCTCTATGGCTTGTTTTCCTCCAAATATTTTACCAGCAAGTCTTTTTATCCTGTGTTATAAATCTTTTCTGCCTTTTTTCTTTTGGCGGGGATAACCTTTTACTGGACATAATGTTAGTAGTGATCTGTTGCTTTAGCGAGTCATTAGGACATATAATTCCATATTGACAGTCCTTGACCGCTGGTCGTCTTTCACAAATGCTATTCTTTCTTTTCCATTCACACATAACACCACAGAAAAATCACTCCTACCCTTGCAGCTATGGTGTGTCTGAAGTCCCTAAATATAAGTCGTGTATTCCTTTAACCCATGTATCAGGGCACACTGATATATTCATAGGTTTACACAAAGAATCCATCATGTGTTTTGCTTCTTTTCGGAGTTAAAGGTATAGGAAATTGTGCCATAGACTATCCCTATTTTAGTTATATGTCAGGGAGAATTTATTGTACTTCGTGAAAAGAGCAAAATAATTATCAGCTTCCATCATTCGGAAACCAGAGATTAATAACTTTTCTCTTCATCCTCTCCTGCATTGTTTCACCTGGCAATGAAATATTTTAAAATAGTCTAACGTGCTACATATTATTCATTCAATTAAGACAGGTTCAAATATTGTCTCAATATCTGCAGAAGACGAAATTATGTCTCAACATTAAATAAGTTGTCGGTTCATTTAGTGTAGGGAAAGTGATTGTTTTCAGACTGCTGCTGTATATTCTAAAGATCTTCCAAATTATTCATTTGAGTATTGTGATTTTTTTTCCTATCAATTCTTTACTGATCTCTTCATTTTGTTACTTCTTACCCATTTTGCTTTAATATTATATTTCATTTGTTTTGTCGTTTTACTGTTTTGTATATTACCGCGTGGAAGACATTTCGGATGTGAAAATAAAATAGGCGTAAAATAAATGTTTAAGGATTGTGAAAATAATTCCCTCTTTCTACGGTTTACCTAATGCCGTCATAATTACAGTCTGTTTTACAAGTACTCCAAAGATTTTTTCTAGTAATACATAAATTAAAACGTGTTTTGAAGGGAAATCGAGCGCAATAAAGATGATGTTGACGACGATTCGGATAATGAAAGTAACAAGAATAATGAGCTAAAAGTAGGAAATATATTGTTGCGTCTTGGGAAAGTATAATATTATTATAGTATAATAATAACAGGAGCATTGAGAGAGAGAGAGAGAGCAAACCTCCGCTAATGCAACACCAACGTCTTTTCAAAGATTAGCCGGGGATGATTTTTAAAACGAGAATATCTGAAATAAACTCGACTGCTCTCAGAACGAGAGTACTAAAAATGAACCATACCGCTCTCAAAAATAATTTTTAAAAAACAGGAAAAATAATCCAGAATCCTTGTCCGGTACCGGATGGATCCCAAAATCTATTCAGTTCGTGTCAGTCACGAGGCCAAATATCCATGAAAATTTAATCCGAAACCATTCAGTGGTTCTTGAAAAATTTTGTCCAGGGACAAACGAACAAAAACAAACAAACGCGACTGAAACAATACCTCCGCCTTCGCAAAAGCAGAGGCAATATTATTAGAATATTATTATATTTATACTAATGTAGCGACAAGGAAAAACTGAATACACCAATAATGAAAACAATCGCAAATAAAAATAAATACTTGACAATTATAAGACTGGTGCCAATAATAATAATAATGATAATAATAATAATAATAATAATAATAATAATAATAATAATAAGATAGCACCGGGGGACGTTTAAGGGATTACACCGGGGAACGTTTAAGGATTACACCGGGGGACGTTTAAGGGATTACACCGGGGGATGTTTAAGGGATTACACCGGGGGACGTTTAAGGATTACACCGGGGGCCGTTTAAGGGATTACACCGGGGGACGTTTAAGGATTACACCGGGGGGCGTTTAAGGGATTACACCGGGGGACGTTTAAGGGATTACACCGGGGGACGTTTAAGGATTACACCGGGGGACGTTTAAGGGATTACACCGGGGGACGTTTAAGGGATTACACCGGGGACGTTTAAGGTGTAAGAAGGAAAATTCAGAGCTCCGAAATCTATCCACAAACATCGAAAACAAGGACATCCTATGGAGCCAAAGTTTTGCTAACAAAGAATTGGACTGTATCCGAGTAAGTAATACTAATTGAAATTTATTACTATTTTCGAAACGAAATGATGTATTTTGACTCGATATTATCTCCACCTCTAACGCAACACATGTAAACATGCGTGGAACATCACGATCATCCCCGACCTCAAACACCATGTACAAAGGAACTACGAAGAAATTAAATGCCACCGATACTATTCAACCCAAGAATAACAATCGAGCGGTACGTACATTAAACCTACAACAAAAAATGTACGAAAAACTACACGTGCGAAATAATGTGACAACAGAAATAAACGGACCGGTACCCTACGAAAATGACGACCGTCAAAATAATGGGCCGGACTTTGTACCTCATGTCCCGCAAATAAAACCCAAAAGACGTAAATGGACACGTGAGGAATACATTTCTATCTTACACGCATACTTCACAGCAGTACTCTACCCACAAAATGAAAATACAACAACACATACATATAAAATATGGAAGGAAAGTACTAGAGATATAGACTTGGATACAGCAATGAACCCTAATAAATTAGCTAACGTACGAAGATACATTCTCAACACAAAAAAATATCAGAAATAGAAATAGAACACCTAAAAGAAAACATACACCAGGAAAATGTAGATAGAAGCCACACAACAATGCCCAATGATATAAACACTGAAACTGTAAAACACGAAGACAAACGCAACATTCCCAACAAACACGATGTAAACAACGAAGGGGAGCCTAATGATTATGATAATATAAAAAATAAAATAATCTTAGAACTGAAAACCACAGAGCCCAAAATGGACCACCGACCATACCTCCCAAGAATCAAAATAAACGAAATAACAACACCAATTATAAACAGCATAAACCTAGCCGTCACTGAACTAGCCACTGAAACAAAAAAAAGTGATATCACTGAACTAAATGACTTGATATACGCAGCAGCCACTGCAGCTACAAAAGAAGCTGGATACTCACCCAAACCCGCCCAAACAGGAGTACCACCACCCAAACAAACCCTGTGGATAAATAACATCCAAAACAAAATAAAAAAAATTAGAAAAGACCTGTCGATTCTTAATGAGATCAGCAAACAATCAACGCTACTGAGCAACAAAAAGAGAACAAAAATGCTCCGCAAATATAACATCACAGAAAAAGATTTGCCGGAGATAAAAGAAAAGCTGAAGCAAGATAACCTTGCCAAAGTTCAAAGGATCCGCCGGTACGAGAAACGCCAACGCTTCTTTGAACAGAACAAAAAGTTCAACACCAACCCCAAAAAGTTCTACCAAGATCTGGGAAAAAATAAAATAGAAATCACTGCAGCACCAACGGCAGAAGAATTGGAAGAATTCTGGAGAGAAATATGGTCGGCGAACGAACAGCCAAAAAAAAGGAGTATCAAAATAACAAACTCGGCATCTGAACAACTTTGGACCCCCATAACAACTGAAGAGGTCACCCAGGCACTGCAAAAACTAAGCAACTGGAAGGCACCTGGGCATGACAAGATCCCCAACTTCTGGTTGAAATATCTAACAGGAATGCACAAAAAGCTGGCTGAAAACTTTAACAGCATACTATCAGAGCCAGAGACAATGCCTTAATGGCTCACGAAGGGGAAAACCATCTTAATTCCCAAATCAAATGAAACAGCAAAACCAGAAAACTACAGACCAATAACCTGCCTCCCTACAATGTTCAAGGCATTTACTGCAGTGATATCGCAAAGGCTGAACAAGCACCTGGACGAAAACAAACTGTTCCCAGAAGAGCAGAAAGGATGCCGCAAAGGCTCATATGGCTGTAAAGATAACTAATGATTAATAAAGCCGTAACTGAAGACAGCCACAGAAAGAAGAAAGGCCTCAGTATGACCTGGATTGACTACAAAAAGGCGTTTGATAGCATCCCCCACACATGGATCCTTGAAACACTAGCCATTAACAAAGTAGCACCAACAATCATAAAATTCATAGAGCACTCTATGAATAAATGGCAAACAGTCCTACATCTCCAAACAAAAGAGGGACTCATGAAAACCAAAGACATCCCCATCAGAAGAGGAATATTCCAGGGAGACACGCTCTCTCCACTCCTTTTCTGCTTCGGCACTGTCACCTCTATCTGATATGCTAAATAGAACTGGATGTGGATATGAATGTTACGGCAAAACGATCAACCACCTTTTATATATGGATGACCTAAAACTATACGCTGCAAATGACAAACAGCTGGAAACACTATTAAAGACAGTTCATGGATTTACCAGAGAAATAGATATGAAATTTGGATTAGAAAAATGCGCCAAAGTAACCATGAAAAGAGGAAAACTAGTTAAAAGTAACAACATCACACTAGATAAAACCAATGAAATAAAAGAATTAGACCAAAGCCAAACTTACAAATACTTAGGAATCCATGAACTAGATAAGACACAACACACACAAATGAAAGAGAAAATAAAAAAGAATATTATAGACGAGTTAGATCAATACTAAAAACAGAGCTCAATGCTAAAAACAAGATAATAGGTATCAACACTTTAGCTGTCCCAGTTATAAGTTACAGCTACAATATCCTTAACTGGACACGAAATGAACTGTCCAAAATAGATAGGAAAACAAGAAAAATACTGACAGGATCTAGGATGCATCACCCAAAATATGACATAGAAAGACTATATATACAACGTATAGAAGGTGGTAGAGGCCTTATACAGCTGGAAAACTACTATAAAATAACCACCATAGGACTGCAAAAATATCTACTTCAGAAGGAAGGAAAATTGATCCAGATAGCAGCAAAACACGAGCAAAACAGAAAACTGTTCTCAGTATTTAAGGAAGCTGGCAAATACAAACAAGAAATCATACCACCTAATAAACACGAAGAAGAAGAAGAAGAAGATGATGAAGAAACAACAAAAGCTATAAAACAAATGAAATCCAAACTAAAAATAGAACAGCAACGAACCATGATAAAACGATGGCAAGAAAAGCCCCTTCATGGTAAATACTGCACTAAACTAAACGCAAAAGAAATAGACAAAGAAAGATCCCAGCAATGGTTGAGAAGCTCAGGACTCAAAGCAGAAACAGAGGGATTTTTAATTGCAGCACAAGACCAAAGCCTCCCCACCAGAAATTACCAAAAACATGTAATGAAAAGAAATATTACAAGTAACTGCAGAATATGTGGAGATGGACAAGAAACAATAAATCATATTATCTCTAGCTGCCCAGTCCTGGCTAAGAAGGAATATATTCACAGACATGACAGAGTTGGAACCTACATACATTGGAAGCTATGCCAACATTATGGAATAACAACAGAAAAAAGATGGTATAGGCACACACCAGAAAAGGTTACAGAAAACGGGAAAGCAACTCTGGGATATGCCGATACACACAGATAGAGAAATTAAGGCCAACAGACCAGATATAGTTGTCAGAGACCATGAAAAAAAAAATGCTTTCTAATTGATGTATCAATACCGGCAGATGACAACGTGTCTCTAAAAGAAATGGAGAAACTCTCAAAATACAAAAACCTGGAAATAGAGGTAACTAGAATGTGGAATCTGAAAACAGAAGCAATTCGTATCATAGTAGGTGCATTAGGCATGATAAAAAAATATTCAGACAAATACATAACAAAAACACCAGGACTTACAAACACATATATCATACAGAAAATTGCACTACTAGGCACTGCACACATCCTACGCAGAGCACTTTCCATACAATAACCATCAGAGCATCACAACAAATCACAGCACATACCGAAGGCACACAGAGCTGCGCTCGGTAGTGAAGTGAAAGCACGCTATAAAAATAAAACTACTGAATAATAATAATAATAATAATAATAATAATAATAATAATAATAAACTATGACTACCCATGTATTTTAATTTAACTTTAAAAAAAACAAAAAATAATGAACGAACTAGTGAGTCTAGTTTAATGTCCTACCAATGTATACTATGAGTTTCTTTGCCCTAGGAGTCGGAAGACACTCGGCAAGAAATGGAAGCAAATTTGAAAGAAGGAAAAAAAGATAATAATAATAATAATAATAATAATAATAATAATAATAATAATAATAATGGTAATTGATAACGCACAAAATTGAATTTTTGACAGAATTTGCAATATTTTCTGTTATTTCTATTAGATTTGATGTCTTCATTTTTATCTTTTTTAAATGCTACAATTAATATACTGGATTTATAAAGAAAATTGGACTGATCTCCATTACTGTACGCTGTAAGTTATCATCATCACACAAGTTAAGCAAACGTAGCCGGTTCAGAGATTGTGAAAGAGAGAGTAAGAAAACAGGGAGAGTGAAAATGGAAGACAACGAGAAGGACAAGTGTTGAACTTGTGTACTCTGTTTTAGTGGTACTCTGTTGAATTTGTTTGGATGAGAGGCAAGGCTAATTTCCCCATGACATGGACACAAAGCGAAGAGAAGTGGAAGAAACGACAAAAGATCATTCCGTGTAGCTGACACGTTAAAAAGTCGGTCGTTTAAACACCTTTTATGGTGTTATTTCTAACATAGCAATTCAAATATAAGGCAGACTGGATAGCTTAGAGTTATGTAATAAAATTTATGCTACATACCGATCTGTTTAATTGAATTCCGCACCAAAGCACTGCAATCCACGCAGACAGACATCCTGAAATCACCACAGCTACATAAATATTTATATACATGTTATTTTTGAAGGTATCAGTTATTATTCCGTAAGTAGCAATGCAGCAGCTAACCATACTGCCGAACACGATAAATCCTGAAATATAATGCAGGGAGTCATTTACTAATCTCACTATTGAACTCAGAGCATCATGGGTGTTACATATATCTGTAATCTCTCCATGGTGCGTAAAATCCGAGTTCGCTGATTGCTTTTCAGTTACATAAATCTGTGCTTCATTCGCCACTTTGTTAAAGTGACACATAAGAGTAACTGCGATTAGAAGATATATATACACATCACTTAATACGGATAAAGCTGATATAGAATTAAATACAATCTGCATTGCTAAAAATGGGATGATGTAAGAGTAAGTATTTGGAACAGGATATTCGTAAAAGATCAACAAATCATAACTCAACAGCGGTATAATGAAATCCAGAGTTATACTCCCAATAATAATTAGGCATATCAATATATACACTGATTTATATATTATAGGTTTGTTATACCAGATTCCATCTTCATCATCAATTTTAAGTCCAGCAAACTTTTCAATTAGCTCCTCGTCTCTAGATTTTCTGAACAGTTTTATGAATGGAGAGAGAGAAAGGAATAAACGGAAAAATATTATGTAAATATATAAAAACATTTTATCATTTTCGAGCGTTTTCAGTCGTATTAAGGAAACAATGTGACGAATAGGGTTTAGAATCAAATACATGTAAAAAAGTGCAAAGAAAACTTGTAGACAAACTGATTTAAGTTTGTTTGATTTCATCAACGATATATCGATTATTGATTTGCCACAGCTATTAATTTTTCGATAAACTTCGAGAGTTTTCAACAACTGCGTTTCATTTGTTTTCACGGTTTCCATAATTTCGTCTTTTTCACAACTGGTTGATTCCCTCTAAAAATATACACAGACCATGCAAGTGCTTCGACTTGGTTATTTATACTTGTGTGGTACGCAATTACTTATGGGACAAAGTCGTAACGGAGACGTCGCTCGTATATTAGTCACATAAGAATGGACGAATAGCAGCTTATACAAAATACAGCAAGTAACTTTTCTTCTTTATCCTTGTGGGAAATGAGTTCATGAATGTATACGTATATGTATATGTATTTTTGTATGTATATCTACCACTGTATTTCTCCACGCATCAAATCAGGTATAATCAGGTTTTTGATGGCTAATATATTTACAATAACAGCGATGCATTAATATCTATCAAATTATCTTACTTTTGTTTTTAATTGGAAATTTGCGTGTGTTTGTCAGTTTATCCTAATTATTGGTTATACAGCAGTATGATGGTCAAATTCCTCTATCCACATACATACATAATACATACATACATACATACATGCACACATCCATACACATACTCACAAACACAGGCACACACACACACTCACACACACACACACACACACGCACACATCTACTACATATGTGGAGAATCGGTGTGTGTTTATTTGTTGCGTTGTTAGCTAACGCCTCCTATATCGTTTAATTGATATTGATGAAACTTGACATGTGAGTAGAACTCATTGTTGAAAAACTCGATAATAGGGCCCCTGAAAGGGACCTTTATATAACTAATTTTTTAAACACCCAAGGGAAACCCGACATGGTTTCCAACCAGGATGAAACTGCCTGACTCAGCTCTTACGACACTTTGAAAGGGTATTGAAAAATCTGCTCAACCACTCAAATGTGGAGCTAATATATCTCGTCTTTGCAAAGGATTTCGATCAAGTCGATCATAGAATGACATGTCACAAACTGCGTGATCGCAGCATAATCGAGAATTTGTGAGAATGTCTGCATGACTTTCTGAGAGATAGAAGTCAAACAGTAGTAGACAATGTGGCCTGTTTTAGAACCACTACTGTTCACAATGGGTCACTCAGATATACGCTCAGCCACACAGATTCTCACAGGTGATACAGAATCTTGAAGAGGCTATGCATCAGCAACATGAGTTAGATGAAATATACAAGTAGGCTAAGAAGCACAGCAAGCAGTTTTAATGCTGAAAAGTTACAGGTCATATGCTATCAGTACGCAAAATTAAATGCAATACCCAATAAATACACTGGACCTAAAGAGATTCCAATCCCAGAGACACAATCAGAGCGAGATGTATCCTTCCATGTGCATGTTGTTAAGTTGGCAATGAAATCCATGCAGCTGACTGGATGGATACTTAGAACTTTAAAAACGAGAGATCAGGAAACCATGATGGTCCTCTGGAGGATATTTTTTCTCAGACGCTTTGATTATTGCTCCCAGCTATGGTCACCAACCTGTGAAAAATTAATTGCAGAACTTGAAGCAATCCATCGAAGCTACACGAAGAAGATAGTCTCTATGCAGCATATAAGCTACTGGGAAAGACTCAAGAGATTGAGACTTTTACCTGGGGTGTAGGCAGGAAAGATATACTGTACTATACATGTGGAAGATCCTGGAGGGAATTGTCCCAAACTTTGTCATCGAGAGTTACGCCTTACTTGCTATCAAAATAGAGGACAGGATAATGCAATTGCCTGGGCTTTAAAAGACCACAGTTCTTCATTATTGTTTCAAAGGACCTGATTGACGTACAAGGGGTGGATGTAAATAACTTCAAAACAAAACTAGATCATTTACAGCCAAGAGACGAACCAACTTCACAGCAGGCAGTGCAAATAAAAGCAGCGAAGTCACATTCCCTCATGCACCAAATATCAAGTTCTAAAAGGAACGGGTGAAGTAAAAATTATGTAGCAACACCAAATGGTGGTGTCCCAGGAGGCTACAGCTCGTAAGCTGGAACTTGCTCAATTCAAATTCAATTAATTTACGTTTACGTAAGGATTATTGAATTTTTTTATGCAGGACTGACAGAAAATTACATAATCAATAGAGAATTGTTTTTTCGAAACTAAGCTTACTATCATTTCCTGCACTTAGTAGAATCACTTCCGACATATCAACGAAATTACATAACCTTCAACATATCAATAACTAAGTAACTATAGGCTATCTAATATATATATATATATATATATATATATATATATATATATATATATATATATATATATATATATATATATATATTCATATATGTATAAATGCATAAAACACATATATACTTTTTTATATACATGTATAAACTTACATCTATCATTCAATGTACATATACGTATGCATATATGCATATATACATACATATATAAATATATATATATATATATATATATATATATATATATATATGTATATATATGTATGTATATGTATGTATGTATATATATATATATATATATATGCATATATATAATATACACACAATCGCACACACATGCACACACATATATATACATTCATGTATATATATATATATATATATATATATATATATATATAAAACTGGTGATTGAGTCCCCGCCTGAAGTGTATATGTGTATGCACATATGCATGTTTGCATCTGTATACGACATTCGATACTTAAGTATGCAACCACTTTTTAGGAGCGTGTAGATACACCAAGATTAATGTTTTTGCCAAACCTTCCCAAACAGTAAACATATACTTTTGAAAAGCCATTATACCTACGCCCATTTGTCGGAC
>NC_043004.1:83266868-83276868 GCF_006345805.1 Octopus sinensis
TCAGTCCCACTGCGTGTCACCTTGGGCTAGTATGTTCATATTATATTGTCGGGTCGTCTAAAGCCTTGAGCGTAGATTTTTTATGTACGTGTTTGTGTGCGTATATGACTGTTCCCCCTACCATCACTTGACAACCGATGCAAGTGCGTTCAAGTCTCCGTACCTTAACGGTTCTTCAAATCGATTCCTCATTGCGGCCGCACTCCAATGACCGAAACAGGTAAAAAGAATAAAAATATATGATATAAGAAATATAACGTACGACACACCTTGTCTCAACAAGCCTACATTGCTCATTGCATGTACCTTGGTCCTCTGTATTTCATATTTACTAAATTTTTCCGCTGTGAGTTTTTAAGATTTTGTTGTATTCAGAAATGCGTAAACTGCATACTTAATCCTCTTATTGGATTCTAATTGCGGATCTTATTGGATTCTAATTGCGGATCCGTGGAACAAGCTGCCAGACGAGATGGTGAAGATGCCGACGACCGCTTTGTTCAAAGCCTCCCTTGACCTCAAGTGGCCTGAACTCTTTACATGAACACCACCCTGTACTTAACTCCATGTCCCCCTACATGGCCTTGCTATTTGCTTTTGAGCCAAATTAACTAACTAACTAACTAACTAACAAACTAACTAACTAATTTCATTGCAGGGCTATGTGTTATCACAGAAATTCCTGTTGTCTAAGTGAAATTCTGAGATAAGAATATGCCAACTCATTAAACGATACATATATTTCACATTCTATGCTCTTGTACTCAGTTTAATGGCCCTAACGATGTTATGGTGTGTTGTATAAGCCCTGAGCTTATATATGTATATTTATATATGTATATATATATGTATGCGTAGCGGCACAAACAATCAGCGCCATATTAGATGAGATCGCGCGGCAGCCATTTCCCATCACCGAGACTGGAGCGACACCTCACCTGCATCCATTTGCCATGCGCGAGATCACAACAAGGCTCGCGATGGCAAACCGGATATAAAGGCCCAACAAACATCCGATATCGGGAACCTTGCCACCCAATATATATGTGTATATGTGTGTGTGTGTGTGTGTGTTTGTGTGTGTGTTACTGTTTCACCACTACTGTACTAGCTATCGTTGTTTTTAATGTCCTCGTCTCAAAACTGATCGATAAAAAGAAGCGACACACAAAGCACCTGATAAGCATCAGGTGCGGTCTGTCGGGCTAAATGTTCGAAGAGTGTGCTCTAGTATGGCCAGTGTTGATCCACCGCTGAAGATAACAAAAACGGAAAACATAAGATTTCTGTAGAAATACTGATATACTGGTTCCTCATATGTCGTCTATTTCAACCGTTGAGATGGAATGCAAAATCATTAAATAGATACCGCTATTTATATAGATTTATCCAATTTAATCGCTATCTTGACATTGAGAAAAATCAATGAAGAAATTTGGATCTGAAAATATGCGATTTATTTCCTTTAATGTGTTTACATATTCTCTTAATTTCCGCTTTTAAAAAATGCTAGAAATTGATCCCATCGTACTGGACAGTATCTATGGGAGATAACTCTCATATATTTAACGGGGTTTCGTCCCTTGAAATTAGAATACAATTTTTATTTTCAGGTATTCAGTTAAGTGAAAGTTATTTAGATTTTGTACAGATTAACCATGGGACGTAATTTTAGAATTGAAAACAGTGTCTTCGTCCTTGAAATTGTGAGCTACTGTGTGAGTGTGTGTTTGTGTGTGTGTGTGTGTATACACACACATACATGCATGCTTATATATACATATTTATATATTTTCTTGAGGCTTTAAGCAAAATATAGTCACGAATGTGTATTCATGTGTATGCCAGTGTTTACGTAATCTTCACAATGGTCGAAATCAGGTTCGAGAAGTAAAGTTCATTACAGGAAATGTATAAAAGCCAGATGCTGGAGTTCCCTCTTAAAATGACTTTATGTTAATCAGTTGGATGCGATACATCTGGATGCAGTTTATGAAACCTCTAGGTGCAACCATAGCTCCATGGAAACTGCAGAAGTAACACTCCATCTTTAGCTTGACATCAATATTATAGAACATCAATAATTGTTGACTGAAAATTCGTCAATCTCTGAAATAATGCTTAGATATTGTGTTACAGTCCGCAGGTACCATGAAAACAATAATGTTCATAATTACTCACTTAACGGTGCTGTAAACATCTCTTTTATAAGGCGGCACGCTAGCAGAATCGTTGTGCGCTGGCACAAGTGCTAAGCGGCATTTTGTGTCAGCGCGCTTGCGTGTGTGTGGCCACTGCTTCACTATCGTTATCGTTCTTTCCATGTTCTCGTCACGTAGCTCTTCAGTAAAAAGGATTGATCAACAAAACACCAGATAAGATAAGGTTGTTGGACTAAAATTTTCAAGTATGTGCTCCTGTATGGCCAATGTTCAATGAACGTTGACTGCAACAAAATATACGAAATTCTTAACATCAAAAATAAATTTCTGTACAAATACTGAATTATTGGTCACTTATAGATCAATAGTTCAACAACTGAAAAGGAATGCAAAATAATTGTTCACCCGGTGTCTTTGAGGAATTATGAGTTCGAGTCCAATGGCTGGAAGTTGAAAAATGTTTCGGTCTTGTAAATGTAATTTACCCAGTATTTCTGTTATTCTAAAGGCAACTCTGCATTCGAAAAATATCTTGCTTGTATCGTAGAATACACCTTTTCTACGCTTCTAATAAATGATTAATACACACATAACTGTTCTGAGTTTAAATGGCGCATGGATAACCTTTTTTCTTTCATCCTTTCGAGTCAATAAAATGAATATCAGTTGAACAGTGAAGTCGATGTCATTGGTTTAGCTTCATCCCCGAAACCGCTGGTTTTGTACCAAAATTTGAAATCAATTTCTTACATAGCGTATAAGGGGTTAGCGTAGGTGAACATTTTCTTCAGGTACATGTGGGTAGCTTAATTAAAATGTGAAAAATGAACTGCGGCGCAATTTGACCATATTATGTCCATACCAACGTCGAACGTCGAATTGTCGTACAGTTCGGTTAAAACCACCCAGTCACCAAGCAGGTTTATTATATCGGGTGACAGATGGAATCAACCAAGCATGTGCAGTAACCTATTTCTTTATTACCCACAAGGGGCTAAACACAGAGGGGGACAAACAAGGACAGACATAGGTATTAAGTCGATTAGATCGACCCCAGTGCGTAACTGGTACTTAATTTATCGACCCCGAAGGATGAAAGGCAAAGTCGACCTCGGCGGAATTTGAACTCAGAACGTAACGGCAGACGAAATACGGCTACGCATTTCGCCCGGCGTGCTAACGTTTCTGCCAGCTCGCCGCCTTAAGCATGTGCAGTAACCGTTTATCGGATGGGTGTCGTAATTTTCTTAGTTGCCGATTTAACATATACAACCTAGGTTCACCGGCTGTTATGGCATAATCCCCTATACCAAATGTACCATCTCAACGCCAAAATAACTATTGGGGTGCTAAAATTTTTTAAGTGAACAATTTTACCTGAGCTCATAATCATGTGAAACATTTATTTCATCAAATTTTTAAAATATCACACTAAGGAAACAAAACGCAAAATCACATTTATTTTAACAAATTTATTCAATGATGGCCATATATGTATATCGAAATTTAGTATTACGTTTCGCGGAAAAGTGCAGAAATGTACCTCATATGTACTAGGTATAATTATATGAACTATTTTAGACCTTTATAAATATGCAGCCTTTATGATATATTAACAAATGATACATATGTGTGTGTTTTCGTGTGTATTTGTAACTATGTGTGTGTATTTGTGCGTGTGTGCGTGTGTGTGTGTGTGTCGTTGTCATTGGCCGTCGTATTCTACTTCACTCTGGACAAGACACTAAACTCCACCCAGGAGCAAGTTTACTTCTCAGGAGTACATGAGTTTTGGTGAGTGTGGAGCTATGCTTTAGATGTTACTGGTCCCAGGTCTACTGTTGTTAGGTGTGATAGCGCCTATTAACTATTGTCACAGCAGCAATGTGTGAAGTAGCAGGAGTCTATTTATGTGAAACAGAAGATCGGCCGCATGGCCTGAGACAATCAGGCCCACTGGTTGAAGGATATGTTTGTTGCCAGGTAAACGAGTTTCCCTACTTAAAATCCACATAGGTTATGCACCTTAGTCGAATGTTCGAGGGCGTTCGAGATACTTGAACAAATTGTAAATAAATACATGGAAGGTCAACAAGAAATTATTGCTGTACCATTCCAAGGAAAATTAAATCGTTAAACATCGGGATAAAGGTCCGTGAATGCCGACGCTAGTATGCAGAGCACATGAAACAGCGAAAGAGAGAGAGAGGGGGGAGAGAAAGAGAGTGAGAGAGAGAGTGAGAGAGAGAAAGACAGAGAGAGAGAAAGAGAGAAAGAGAGTGAGAGAGAGAAAGAGAGTGTGTGTGAGAGAGAGAGGGTGGTAGAGGACTGAAATATACGCTAGTCACACAAAAACGTGCAGTGTATTGTGTTTATATTTGTTTAGCTTTTCTTGATTGAATACACATTGCAACGGGGCTGAAGATTAAACTGTAAAACGTTGAATGAAAACTATTACTTTGCAATAATTGGAAATTGAGTATCATTGAATTTCCTTTTAAAGTTTCACGAATATATATTCTTTAAATTTGCGGACAAAGACGTTCTTTATTACAGCTTTTTGTAATTCAAATTGCCACTATTTCTGATGCTTGATTTCTCATACTAAATTTTTGCGCTGCAGACAGTACACAGTGAAGGTCATCATAAAACTGATAATCTGAATAAGAGAAAACAAATAAGAATAAGAAAAGCAACGACATTGACATGACTTTTTAAAATGCTTAGCGGTATTTAGTCTGCTTTCACGTTCTGAGTTCAAATTCCGCCGAGGTCAACTTTACCTTTCATCTTTTCACACACACATAAACGCACACATGCATATACACATACACGCATACATGCACACCGCTCTGAAAAAGGTAACATACTCATGCACATGCACACATGGAAACACATACAGCGCCGTGACCAATAAACCACACACGCATGCACTCGTACATGCACACGCATACCCACATACACACGAAAACCACCCTAACAAGCACAACACACACATACACACGCACACATGCATACCGCCTTAACAAATGTAACACACACACATACACATGCACACACGCACATGGACACACAGCGCCTCGACTCATATAACACATAAACTCACATACAAACTTACAGACGTACGCAATCTGCCTGGACGCGAAATTCGTTTTCCCAAGCGAGTTCCGGAAGCACGTAATGAACTCATTTGCATACAACCAATCAGAGCTCACCTTGACCTTGTTGTACACCAACAGCTACGAAGAAACAGCCAATCAGATAACGAAGGATCAGATCCGTTCAGTTCTTATACTATGCCTAGACGCAAAGCCCAACATTACATTCCTGAATGTATTAAAAACAACCAATCTATTGGTAATACGCACTCGACCAAGACGAAGAACTGTGTTATAAGTTGACCGATCGTCAAGTTATGCCTTATTTTCGAAGGGGACAAGTAATTAGAGATAGATTTGCATCTACACTTAATATCGGATTTTGTTAGGGCTCCATATGATAAAGATTTGGTTGGGAAAAGTGTGAGAAGAGGGTGATGTGTGAGCAATCTTCTCCCCTTACTGTTTTATAAAGTAAACAACAACACAAATAATTACGCAGAGGCCGCCATGGTTGAAGCAAGAACAAGGACAACAAGCATTATTAAACGAGAAAAGAAGCATGGTCGTTCCTTATCCAAGTGGCCTTATCTTATCGCCCATCATTTGTTATGCGCTCATAAATTACTTTGATAGTTGAGCTCTGATTGGCTGTATACAAACGAGTTCATAATTCCGGAACTCACGTGGGAAAAAAAAATTCGCCGCCCAGATAGTTATAACACACACTGATACACAGACACACATACATATCCATGTGTATGCTCACACAGCTTTGACCAACACAGTGCACACGCATATAAACATACACACGCATACACACATACGCACACATGCACACCCCACCGACAAACGTAACACATATACACACCCTCACATGCACGCGCACTGCCCTGACAAATATAACACATGCATACACGGGTACACACATACATACACACGCGCTCACATACACACACACGCATGCACGCAAATGGAACACCTATATACACGCGCAAAGGTTCACTCTAACAATCACACACATAAACACAATGTGTTAAGTGCCAGTTCTTTTCTATTGAAATATGGAATAAAAATGCGTCGAATGATATCTAAATTTTATATAAGGCGCATGTGTTACTGTGTGGAAAGTAGCTTGCTTACCAAGCACATGGTTCCGAGTTCAGTCCCACAGCATGTCACTTTGGGTAAGTGTCTTTTACTATAGCCTCGGGCTGACCAAAGCCTTGTGACAGGATTTGGTAGATGGAAACTGAAAGATGCCCGTCATATATATGTATGTATATATAATATATATATATATATATATATATATATTGGCCTGCTCGCTTAGCCAGCGGGATGGCGTCATTTGAAGGCTAAAACAATGCGAAGCGCATTGTGACCAGGATATGTAATCTTTGTAACTCTGAACTTTTCCACATATTGTTCGCCACAGGCCGTTTGGTAAACGGGCTTTTACAGACTGCTTTTCGATGTCTCCATTGGCGGCGTCATACGTTTCTTACATATAAATGACACCTAAGACAATTAACACCTTGATATCCTAATAAAAGAAAAAAATTTTTGAAAAAATTTTTGGGGAAAAAAATCCCTGAATAAATTTTGCAAGGGGAAATTACTCCCCTTGGGCGATTGGTCGGTTTTTTAGAAGCAAGGGCAGGAATTATACCCCCCTGATTTTTGACGAGGTTAATTTAGACAAGCAGGCCACTGACGGACACACGAACACAGAATTATTTCAGCCGCCTGACCGGCTCTTTTCAGCAGTGCTCACTATCTGCGCCCCCTCGCCACATACGGCCACGCATACATAGGCTTGCATACACCACAATGCATGTAGGTAGGTAGTTTCTTTTCTCGCACCTAAATAAGACACCCTGAATTCTTAAAATATTCAGAGCATTAACTTTGGTTACACAGAATATCTTCACACCCCTTGTTTTCATTATTTCCTCACCTACCAGATTTGACCGCGGCCTGACCTTGATTTATTCCAACGGACTTTTTTGTCGGCCTCCACCAACCCCCCGATTTCAACGTACATTGAGAAACAGTTTACTCCACCCCATGGGCTCCTAGGGAGCGTTCTTGTTCGAGTTGCTTGCTGCGCCTTTGTTTTGTTTGGACATCGTAATTCCTGGATTTTCCTGAAGAGAAAGCTGCAATATGGTATCCTTATTCAATCAGAATTTGGAAATTTGTGGCCTTTGAAACATGTGTAGAATGTAATAAAAGGAATTCTGTAGAATCTTCGTTCAGCTCCATTTCTTCCATTCACTAATTATATTAAACTTCAATTATCCACGCCAACGCACGGTTGCAACACCCTATGGTCATAACTCCAACGGTGTTTTTTCTGCTGTGATTTTTGCTACCCAGGTATCGGTTAAACTTTTGAATAATCCGTAAGAAGATAATTCATCTTTCCATTTCAACAAACATTATATATATATATATATATATATATATATATATATATATATATATATATATATATATATATGTATATATATATATGTGTGTGTGTGTATGTGTGTGTGTGTGTGTGTGTGTGGTGGGTGTGTGTGTGTGTGTGTGTGTGTGTGTGTGTTATTGTTCCCCCACCCAACATCGCTTGACAACCGATGCTGGTGTGTTTCCGTTCCCGTAACTTAGCGGTTCAGCAAAAGAGACCGATAGAATAAATCATAGGCTTACAAAGAATAAGTCCTGCGGTCGATTTGCTCGACTAAAAGGCGGTGCTCTAGCATGGCCCCAGTCAAGTGACTGAAACAAGTAAAAGAGTAAAAAGAGTAAAGAGAATAACATAAATCTACGTATGTTTAGGCAGAATACTTTTTCGAAACTGATTTACCATTTCACAATCAAACGAAACTGTTCTAAATCGCCCTGTATCATATTCTCCATGATAGGGGTTGCTCTAAATTGGTGTATGTATTGATACTTACAGAGATTAATGTCGAAGGCTTTATAGTCACATACGCACTCATTTTAATACCCAGTGTAAATAAAGACATCCGCTTTAACACCAGCATCAACTGAAAATACAGCAAGAAAACATCTCTGTGACATATAAATGTACTTAAATCAAGGCAACAAATGCAGACACATGTATGTAGGCCCGTATGCAAAGGGTAGCAGGTAAGCTTCTGTGAACACATACATGTATTTATCTATAGGGTTGTAAAATATACTTCTTTATCACACTGCATACGTGCATTTGAATAATTAGTATTAGGTGTGGGTAAGACTGCGTTGTAAGACGGTTGCTTCTCAGCCATATGGTTACGGCTACAGCCCTGCTACATGTCATCTTCAGCAGGTGTCTTATAATATAGCCTCTGGCCGGCCCACGTCTTGTAAATGGGTTTCATAGAAGGAAACTAAAGAATCACGTCGTATATAGGCGTAGGAGTGGCTGCGTGATAAGTAGCTTGATTACGAACCACATGGTTCCGAGTTCACTCCCACTGCGTCGCACCTTGGGCGAGTGTCTTCTACTAAAGCCTCGGGCCGACCAAAGCATGTGACAGGATTTGGTAGATGGAAACTGAAAGAAGCCCATCGTATATATGTATGTATATATAAATATATGTATGTGTGTGTATATGTTTGTGTGTCGGCGTTTGCCCCCACCCCGCTTGACAACCGATGCTGGTATGTTTACGTCCCCGTAACTTAGCGGTTCGGCAATAGAGACGGATAGGATAAGTACTAGTCTTACAAAGAATAAGTCCTCGGGTCGATTTGCTCGACTAAAGGCGGTGCTCCAGCATGGCCGCAGTCAAATGATTGAAACACGTAAAAGAGTATATGCGTATGTGCGTGTCTATATGTGTGTATGTATGTACGTTCGTTTGCGTGTGTGTTTGTGTGCTTGTCTGTGTGTATGTATGTGTCGTGGTGGGATGTTTGTGTGTGTTGGTGTGTTCGATTGTCCCCACTACATCTTGTCAACAGGTGATGGCTTGTTTATGTCACCGTTGCTTAGCCGTTCGGCAAAAAGGGGCCGATAGAATAAGTAACACACTTAAAGAATAAGTACAGTGGTTGATGCCGTCGATTGAAAAATCTGCAAAGTGGTGCCCCAGGATGGCCACTATCTTATACTGAAACGACTAAAATAAAAATAAGCAAATCGAGTAGAGACGCGTCTTTGAAACAAAACTTACCTTTAATTTAAAATCAGGTATTTTAAAGCCTTGTTTAATATTGAACATACTTCTACGTACTTCAGTTATCTGCAAAATAAATATCAAGGCTTATGTAAAAGATAACCACATACTTGTTATTACTGAAAATTCGTATATTTAACAATAACATTGTAAGAATATTTATTATAACAGAAACGTACGTTATTTACATTATTTACATTTGACGGATATTTGCTCTCATCTTGTTTGTTGTTACCTAAACGTTTCGCCTGATATATCTACCAGCCTTCATCAGATGTCTTGGGGAAATTTCGAACCTGGGTTCTCAGTCCTAAGGTATTTTTCGACGTTGTTATTATTATCATTGTTTTTATTATTATTATTATTATTATTATTATTATTATTATTATTATTATTATTATTATTACTACTACTACTACTACTACTACTACTACTGCTACTACTTGTGGAGGTGCAATGGCCCAGTGGTTAGGGCAGCGGACTCGCGGTCGGAGGATCGCAGTTTCGATTCCCAGACCGGGCGTTGCGTGTGTTTATTGAGCGAAAATACCTAAAGCTCCAC
>NC_043004.1:83281868-83341868 GCF_006345805.1 Octopus sinensis
ACACACACAACACACACACACACATACATATATATATATATATGAAGAGGTTTGTATGATTGTGTATAGAGAGATACATATTATTCAAAGGAATTCCAACTCTGTTTTTTATGTTTTATTTATATTGTTTATAATATTAATGTAGAATATATATTATAAATAGTATATATAGTAAAATGAAATGGAGTATTGATTGTCTTATTGAATAGATGAAATATTGAATATCAAATATTAAGGGACTAGTACACTTTCTTGCATTAAATCAGTTTTCAAGGTCCCAGGTTGTAACAGGCGTGATTCAATATATATATGTTACAATTACAGTCATATGGGTCAATATGAATTTCTCTGAACTTATCCGAGGGTGTACTCTATTTTGCGTTGTCTTTACGTTGTTAACAGCGAATGAGTGACAAGGACCTCTAAAGTTCAAATTTATTCTTCACAGCTCAAGGCAAGTGAACGTCACTGACGTCTCTATAGACAGAACTATTAGCTAATTGTCCGTAGTTACCAATCCTCTACATATTCCTCATATTCTGAATTGTATTTTGATTACATTTACTACACTGCGATCATTTTCCTTTACGAGTAATCATGCCTACTGTGGGAAAGACACCAAACTACATCTGTCGGCGGATTCCATCTCGGGCGTTGCAGAACTTAGAGAAGTTTGAGGCTACCTGTTAGGTGCTACTAGTCCTGGGTCTGCCCTTGAATGGTATGAAAACATAGCACCTATCAAGTAATGTATCAAATAGTAGTAGTCATTTTGTTGCTAAGGATACCGGTTTCGGAACAGGTTACTCTTGTGTTACAGGCCCACTTATATTTGGACATAGTTGCTGTCACGTGAACTAGGTTCTCAACATAAATCTAAGTAGGCCCCTATGCTTTAGTCTCAAGTTTGATGGTGACTCTCAGAGATAAAATGACACTAAATCAACACGAAGTCACAGCTGTATCTTTTCCAGAAAAAAAAAGCAGTAAATCTTTAAACTTTGGCATGAAGTTCCATAAACGCGGACACCTGACGGTAGTGCACAGGAGAAGTCAAACAGATTAAATATGCGTCTATGCGCTTGACAGAAAAGAAATCAAAAATGCGTGGTCTATGATGTGTGTATTTGTTTAGTCATTTCCGTGAATGAATGTACACATCCTCATTAGCTGAATATTGCACTGATAAACATTAGAACGACACGATTGCGCAATAATTATAACGGAAATATTATTGAATTAATTTTTGTTTAAAGTTATAAAAACTTACGTATTGCAGTTCTGAACAGTAGCAAAATATTTTTGGTGCTTGGTATCTCAGATTAAGTTGTAATGCAACACGATGGTGCTCGCTAAAGAACCAACAATCTAAAGAAAAGAAAAAAAATTGTTAGAAAAGCAATAAAGTCTCAAAAAGATGTTATTATTATTATTGAGTGAGCGAGCAGAGCATGCCATCAAAGTGACACTGGGGTAAAATATACGAAGCCCAGTATGCCCATCATGACTACCCGTACCCGTGATAAGGGTACACCAGGCACATGCATCACAACCATATGTGCGCGACATGGTGATCTCATATCAAGATAAACAGACACATGACCTTGCAGGTGGAGCCCAGTTAGAATTTTTCTTCAGATCGAGTAACCCATCCCGCTCAAAAGGGTCCCTGAATAGGGTGTTTAAGGACGTTGAAACGAAACACCCATGTTTCCAAAGGTGAATTATCCAACCCCAAAGAATCCCTCTCAACCACATGGCTATGATGCTCCCCCACTACTACTTCTGCTCGTGATCAGAGATGCACATATCGTCAGCCACTAAGGGACATGCTCACTGGTTAAGGTCAAACAACTGACAAGCAAATCTGTGGTATTGAGCAGAATATTTGCTGTAGCCCATCTTTTTATTATTATTATTATTATTATTATTATTATTATTATTATTGTTATCATCATCATCATCATCATCATTATTATTATTATTATTATTATTATTATTATTATTATTATTATTATTATATCATCATCATCATCATTATTATTATTATTATTATCATCATCATCATCATTATCATCATCATTATTATTATTATTATTATTATTATTATTATTATTATTATTATTATTATTATCATCATCATCATCATCATCATCATCATCATCATCATATTATTATTATCATCATCATCATCATCATCATCATCGTCATCATTATTATTATTATTATATTATTATTATTATTATTATTATATTATCATCATCATCATCATCATCATCATTATTATTATTATTATTATTATTATTATTATTCATTATCATTATCATATCATTATCATTATCATTATCATTATTATTATTATTATTATTATTATTATTATTATTATTATTACTATTACTACTATTACTATTATTATTATTATTATTATTATTATTATTACTATTACTACTATTACTATTATTATTATTATTATTATTATTATTATTATTATTATTATTATTATTACTATATATTATTATTATTATATTATTATTATTATTATTATTACTATTACTATTACTATTACTATTACTATTATTATATTATTATTATTATCATTATTATCATTATTATTTTTATTATTATTATTATTATTATTATTATTATTATTATTATTATTATTATTATTATTATTCAGTAGTTTTATTTTTATAGCGTGCTTTCACTTCACTACCGAGCGCAGCTCTGTGTGCCTTAGGTATGTGCTGTGATTTGTTGTGATGCTCTGATGGTTATTGTATGGAAAGTGTTCTGCGTAGGATGTGTGCAGTGCTGTGATTATTATTATTATTATTATTATTATTATTATTATTATTATTATTATTATTATTATTATTATTATTACTATTAGGTATACCCGTGAAAAATTCAGGGAAAATATATTAAAAATGTAAGTATCTGTAAATTGTGAGCTGGTTTCATGAGAAATATTACTATATTGTGACAGCTAAAGGCGGCGACCTGGCAGAAACGCTAGCACGCCGGGCGAAATGCGTAGCCGTATTTCGTCTGCCGTTACGTTCTGAGTTCAAATTCCGCCGAGGTCGACTTTGCCTTTCATCCTTCGGGGTCGATAAATTAAGTACCAGTTACGCACTGGGGTCGATCTAATCGACTTAATGCGTTTGTCTGTCTTTGTTTGTCCCCTCTGTGTTTAGCCCCTTGTCGGTAGTAAAGAAATAGGTATTTCGTCTGTCTTTACGTTCTGAGTTCAAATTCTGCCAGGGTCGACTTTGACTTTCATCTTTCGAAATCGATAAATTAAGTACCACTTGTGTACCGGGATCGATCTAATCGACTGGAGCCCTCCAACCCCAAATCTCAGAACTTGTGCCTATAGTAGAAAAGTGTATTGTGACAATTACAGAATATAGAACGAAGTGTAAAGCCGATAACTATATAATCCAACCAAATGTAAACAGAATTACTATTTAGCCTTAAAATCGCTCTTTTAGTGCTCCGGAACGTTCTTCTGCTATTCTTTTATTCTTCTACACGTTCCAGTCATTTGACGCTGGTCATGCTGGAACACCACCCTTTAGTCGAAGAAATCGACCCCTGGACTTATTTCCTGTAAACCTAGTGCTTATTCTATCAGTCTCTTCTGCTGAACAGCTAAGTAACACGGACGCCAACACACCACCATCGGTTGTGAAGCAATGGTTGTGGGTAGAAACAAAGAAACAAACACTTACACATACATATATACATATACATACATATATATACATATATACGCACACACACACATATATAGATGTATACATATATATATATATGTATATATATATTTATATATATGTATATATATATATATATATATATATATATATATATATATATATATATATATATTTATATATATATATATATATATATATACATATATATATATATATATATATATATATATATATATATATATATATATATACATGGCGAAGAACAAATCTAGTGAGTAATCCTTTGACTCGCTAAAATAAGATCAGGAACCAATTGGTCCAAGAAACTAGAGGGTAAATGTTTTTCACTTCTAAATGAATTCCTTTCGAATTTTATCTCTAACTTTTGTGGTTATAGAACCTAGCTGTTCTTTCTAGCATGTAGAATCCCTATAAGGAGATTCCTTATGTATTTAGATATACACTATATCGTATGACTAATATATAGTCTTTTTGACTAATCTTTTTACACGTTAGACCACTTGAAATGTAAATTTTATTTAATTTCCATTTCCCTTTGATATGATTACATACTCTCTCTCTCTCTCTCTCTCTCTCTCTCTCTCTCTATATATATATATATATATATATATATATATATATATATATATATATATATGCGTGTGTGTGTGTGTGTATGTGTTTGTGTGTGTGTCCGTGTATATATATATATATACATATATGACGAGCTTGGACGTGGAGGTGATACAAGCTGGTGCGATTTTGTGGTTTGATGGTATGCCGAGAGAGATCCAGGTCTGTTTCTGATATTTTCTAAGTACAGCTGCTTCTGCTCTTGACTCGTGTGTTCTCGATTCTGTTGATCTCTGTCTCTCTTATTCTGAAAATACACTCCTCTTTGGTCCTGCTTCATTTGTTCTATCCGTTGCTGATTTCTTTCCTTCATATGCCGTAGGATTCGTTCCCACCACTCTTGGCTTATTTCAACCATAGCTTTTACCAATTTTGACATATTTTGTTCAAACCTGATGTCTGCATTACATAGGACTCAGGGGATCATTGAATGCTTTAAGTTCTCAAATCGATGAGTGGAAATAATTGTTAAACGGATTCCTTATGGAATTTCCCAATTAAATTGCTGGCAACTCATTTTCATCCAAACGTTTACCAATTTCAACGGATTTCGCTCAAATTTGATGTTGGTGTCACTTATTTTGGTTTGAAATGAAGCGCTTGATCACTTAATAATCCCAACTTAATCTCCGGCAACGCCGGGCTACACTGTTAGTCTATATGTGTATATATAAATTGTATTATGTATGTATGTATGTATGTATGTATGTATGTATGTATGTATGTATGTATGTATGTATGTATGTATGTATGCATGTATATTTATTTTATTATATGAACATTGGCTCCATTTTGAAGTAACTGATTAAAATCTAGCAATATCACCCACTAGGCATTTTGCTCTGTGCTAACAACACATCATACGAAATCTATTACCTACCCACCATCTCTTTATGTTTACTTCCAGACGTCGACCTAAAGGTCTTTGTGACAACTTTTACGAAAACAAACCTTGTTGGATTCAAAGAATTCGCAGGGGATAAGGATCTAGATCGTTCCTCTTAAAAGCAACCTAATGAAAACCTTGCATTTTATAGCCATATACATAGGCATGTGAAGGAGCGTAGCTTAGTGGTTTAGGCAATAGGTGAATGGTCTTAAGGTCGGGAGTTGGATTCCCAGCGGCAGGGTGTGTCCTTGAGCAAGACACTTTATTTCACAAATTCCAGTTCACTCAGCAAGCAAAAATGAGTAGTACTTGTAATTCAAATGGCCAGCTTTTCACATACTGTGTCACGCTGAATCGTCTTGAGAACTACGTACAGGGCACAAGTTTTTGTGAAATGCTCAGCCACTGTCACGTTAATTTCACGAGGAGGCTGTTCTCTTGATCAGGTCGACTGGAACCCTTCTAGTAGTAACTGACGGGGTGCCAGTTTTACTTTGCCATATATACTTGTGCATATTGTGACAGTAATTTCTCACCATTCAGATATCCTTTAGACCTCGATCAAAATTTTCTGTACGATGAAGCTCCGTGATGGGAGTTGCTTTAAATAGATTTTTATACTTACGGTTAGTAATGTCAAAGGAGTTATAGTCATTAACGAACCGATGTTAATCCCCAATGTAGTTGAAGACATTCGCTTGAACAGCAACAGCATCTGGAAACACAAGGAAACATCTATGTCACATGTAAATTGACATAAATCAAGTATAACTGTAAATACGTCGTGTATGTCTGTATGAATATGTGAAATTTGGTTGATAGTATGTATGATGTTATGACAGTAAGCCAGTGTATTTAAATATTGCATCATGTTATGTAATAGGGTTTCCAACCCAATATTTCCGTCCTAGTATTTATAAATTTATGCGATTGGAGAGCTACTGCTTTAATGCAAATATACACACACATACATGCATACCTACAAAAATCTGCACACCTATCAATGAAGTATATATGAGAATGTCTAGATATGTAACTATATGAATGAAAATATATACAGAAAAACAAAATATACAAGTCTGCACATAAACATACATACATATATAAATACATGCATCCATCAATCCAACCATCCATCAATCCATACATACATACATACATACATACATTGATCCATCCATCCATCCATCCATCCATCCATCCATCCATCCATCCATCCATACATACATACATACATACATACATACATACATACATACATACATACATACATACATACAGATATACACACAAAAGTACCTGTTGTTGATGTTGAAATTCCAATGAAGGAACCATGGTTCTATGTAAAAAAAACCGACTCTTTCGCTCTTGGCAAGAAATCTTGAAAATAAATGTGAACAAGGGCACTCGGAGAGCGCAAACCTCTTCCAATGCACACCAAAGTCCTCTCAACGATTAGTGGGAGAGGATTTTTAGAATGAGAATATCTGAAATAAACTTAACTGCTCTCACAAACGAGAATACTAAAAATGAACCCAACCGTTCTCAAAAATTAAGTAAAAAAAAACAGGAAAAATAATGCAAAAGCTAATCAGTTCGTACAAGTCACGAAGCCAAACTTCCCTCAGAGGTTCGTACGAATCCTTCCAGCGGTTCTTGAGATATCTTGTCGACGGACAAACAATCAAACAAACAAACACAACTGATAACAACATATCTGACTTCGCTAAGGCGGAGATAATGAAGATATGCATCTATTCATCCATACATACACAAATACATACACACTGTGTATGTATATATATACTCTTTTTTTTACTCTTTTACTTGTTTCAGTCGTTTGACTGCGGCTATGCTGGAGCACCACCTTTAGTCGAGCAAATCGACCCCGGGACTTATTCTTTGTAAGCCCAGTACTTATTCTATCGGTCTCTTTTTGCCGAACCGCTAGGTGACAGGGACGTAAACACACCAGCATCGGTTGTCAAGCAATGCTAGGGGGACAAACACACATACACAAACACTCACACACATACACACACATATATATATATACATATATACGACAGGCTTCTTTCAGTTTCCGTCTACCAAATCCACTCACAAGGCATTAGTCGGCCCGGAGCTATAGCAGAAGACACTTGCCCAGGATGCCACGCAGTGGGACTGAACCCGGAACCATGTGGTTGGTTAGCAAGCTACTTACCACACAGCCACTCCTGCGCCTATATCTATATATATAAACGGCAGTTTGTCTGTCTGTGTGTCTGTCAGGTTATACCCTCACCCTGACCACAGCTTTCAACCGATTCTGATGAAACTTGACACACATAGCCCAATGTCATAATTCAAAATTAACGCAGCGAAAATTTTGAAATGTTCCCCCAGTTCTGAAAAAAATTGATAAATTCGACATGGGGTCGAGAATCTATAAGCTTTTTATATTCAACACATTTTCTTTTGTAGTTTTCGCAACTTGCAATCGATATTCACCAAACTCATGGTGAAGCTTAATGTTACCCTAAGAAACTTAATTCTGATGTTAGTTTTCCATGCAATACCTTACCATCAGAAAAAATCGATAAAATCATGCCATTTTGGGAAATCGCGTTCAAATTCAAGATGACATATTTTCGACAATATCTTTCACAAATTGGCAGGACTTTTTTTAAAAAATTCACAGCGAGCATCATGCCTGCTCAAAGGACTCTATGACCCTTTTATTCCAAATCATATGTGGCACACATAGAAAACCGATTTGTGTATTAAACACAAAACACAGACTGTCTAGGGGACGCAACTCGACTTTTTAACTCTCTTACACTCCCAAATAACTATCAAACAGCTATCGATAATTCAACCCAAACAATTCCTACCAAGAAGAAATTACATTCGAAACTTTACCCCCAACACCGCCACTTCTGCTAATAGCTGCTGCTGCCGCAAGTTATTCGAATGCTTTTTTTGTTTAAACTTTCTCTATAACTACCACCCCAAACGTTTTACCTTCAATTTCTGACGTACCCTAAGGGTCCTCGGACGCTACTTGCAAACTCTTGGTTTATTATAAGCCGCTTTTGTCGTGTGCACCAAAAAACCTTTTCCATTCGCTTGTTCAGTTTGGTCACTTTTGACTTTTTCGTTGTTGTCACTCACATTGCTGTCCGCTTTCTTGCCGTTTTTGTACATTTTCATAAATTTTGGGATACTTACCGACGTGTTCCTTTTTATTACACCTTTGCCAAACACATTGCTATCCACCTAAATGCCACCCAAGAAGAGAAGGACGCTCCTCAGTCCTCGGACGACCAAAACATCGGCTGCTAGGGCTACAAGGGCATGCGAAACCCAAGAGGAAACCGCCTTGCGCCTCTCGCAAAAAGCTTTCCGTTCTGCCGCTGCTCAGGCATCTGAAACTACTAGCGACCGTTCTACCCGACTTGCAAGGGCCACAGGGTCAATGACAATTGTATGCCAGTTTTGCAAAGCCAAGAAATGACCCGGAGAGTCACCTGGTTTGTGCTGCTCTGGTGGCAAAGTGGACCTGCCACCGCAAAGACTTTCTTCTCCGTCTCCAAACCATGCTTCAGGATATCAACAGGTACGTCTGCTGCTAGAGGTATGCCTTGGACAGTGCTCCGTCTCCAAACTTCACCGTTGTCATTGATACCGATAAACGACCCCACAGGGAGCACGAACGCCGTTTCAACGCACCTGCGTGCAACGAAATTGCCGCAGTCATACACGGAGGGCAACACAACAGCCGTGACATAATCATCTCCTCCCGTGGTAACAGCCTACGCAGGATCAGCGAGACTCACAGATCTTATGACGCGCTTCAGTATCCATTGCTTTTCCCTTATGGGGAAGACGGCAACCACTTCGGAATTCCTTTACGGCAGCCCTCCAATCAAACTACTGCGGCATCAAAGACGGTTTCCTGCAGGGCGTTCTACTCATACCGGTTCATGTTCAGGGAGGGTGAGTTCAACTTATTGCCCCGTTGTCGTCAGCTATTCAACCAGTTCACCGTCGACATGGCCGCCAAAATGGCGGAAAGGCTGCTATACATTAAACTTTATCAGACCAAACTTCGCTCCGATTCCTACATTCATCTCCGTGACGGCTTGCAACAAGAAAATGACCCTCGCAACATCGGCAAGCCATGCATTCTACCCTCCACCTTCACGGGAGGACCGCGATATATGCGTGAAAGGACCCAAGACGCCTTGACCTACGTGCGCATTTACGGCCGGCCGGACCTCTTTATCACCTACACGTGCAATCCCAACTGCGACGAAATTACTCGCGATCTCCTCCCGGATCAGAATCACACCCATCGACACGACGTCTTTGCTAGGGATTTCCGTCTGAATTTGGGCAAAATGATGGATTTGATAGTTAAGGGTCAGATTTTCGGGCATGTCAGGGGCCACATGCTTTCGGTCGAGGGGCAAAAGAGGGGCTTGCCACATGCTCACGTCTTAATTTGGCTAATTAATAAAATCGAGACTAATGACATTGACTAATTCATTTCCGCCGAGATTCCTGACCCCGATGAGGACCCCGAACTGTACGAAATTGTCCTCAAAACCATGGTACACGGGCCTTGTGGACCAAATTACGCCAACACACCATGCTGCAAAATCGGATTAGCCTGCTCAAAGAGATTCCCTAAACGGTTCACTTTGGAGACTCAAACAGGCGGCGATGGGTATCCGCTGTACAAACGAAGGAGTCCAGCCAATGGAGGCCGCACGATTACGGTTGGGCGACATCAAGTGGACAACAGCTACATTGTCCCCTACTGTCCTCTCCTGTCGAAGATATTCAAAGCCCACGTCAACGTTGAGTCCTGCAGCTCCATCAGGTCAATACAATATGTCTGCAAATATATCAACAAGGGCAGCGATGCTGCCATGTTCGGCATCCAGAGGACCACCCGTCACGACGAAGTGTCCAACTACTTGGCAGGCCGGTACCTCAGCAGCAATGAAGCGTTTTGGCGAATTTACGGCTTCCCGCTCGATCAGAGACACCCGGCTGTAGTGCAGCTTGCTGTACACTTGGAAAATGGACAGCGGATTTACTTCACAGAGCAAACTGCTGCGCAGGTAGCCACCAACCCTAAAGACACAACGTTGACCGGTTTCTTCAAATTATGCCAACGTGATGACTTCGCTCGAACGCTTTTGTACCCCCAGGTCCCATCGTACTTCGTGTGGTATAACAACACCTGAGTTCGACGGAAATCCGGCAAAAACGTCGAAGGCTTCTCACGTGTCAAGCTTGACTCCTGCCTGGGTCGAGTTTACAACATCCCGCCAAACCAGCTAGAATGCTTCTACCTCCGTCTCCTTCTACATGAGGTCACTGGTCCAACAGGTTTCGGCAATATACGTACCGTCAATGGATTCTGTGCGACACCTTCAGGGAAGCATGTATGAGACTTGGCCTTCTAGAGGATGACTCCCAGTGGGACACCACTATGGCAGAGGGCGCTTTACTGCAAACGCCTTCGGCCCTACGACATCTTTTCGCAATCCTTCTTCAAAAGTGTCAGCTTAATGACCCACTAAGTCTCTGGATGAAATACAGGGATGACATGTCGCAGGACCTCTTACGTACGGCTCAGCAACACTGCCCTTCCGTCGAGATCACGTTCAACAACTTCATTTACAATTTTGCGCTTATTCAACTCGAAGACGCTGTCATCGATATGGGTGGCCCTGCTTTAACGGAGTACGGCCTTACACCACCCACACGTGAACACGCCAATGTTATGTCTGCTGAATTGTTACGCGAAACTTCCTACTGCATTGAGGAACTGCACCAGTACGTCCAAGATAATGAACCACGACTGCTTCCAGACCAGCGCATAGCCTACAACACCATCTGTCAGACAGCAACATGAGCGAATTTACTTCTTTGACGCACCTGGCGGCACTGGCAAAACCTTCGTGACGAAACTAATTCTGGTGGAGGTCAGACGCAACACGGACATTGCCCTGGCTGTAGCTTCCTCTGGTATCGCGGCCACGTTGCTTCCGGGTGGCAGAACCTCCCACTCTGCCTTCAGACTCCCGCTCGATCTGGCAAAGTCCGAGTCACCTATCTGCAACATCGTCAAGACCTCAGAACAGGCCGACATTCTGCGAAGATGAAAACTCATCTTATGGGACGAGTGCAATATAGCACACAAAGGTGCCCTTGAGGCACTGGACAGGTCCCTGCAAGACATCAGAGACTCTATGGCCCCATGAGAGGATTGACTTTACTTCTTTCTGGAGACTTCAGGCAGACTCTACTTGTTATTCCAAAAGGAACCCGTGCCGATGCTGTACGCGCGTGTCTTAAGTCGTCAGCTCTTTGGGCACATGTGCGGCCCTTGCACCTCCAAATTAACATGCGCGCGCAGTTGAGTGGTGACAGCGGATCCGCTGCATTCTCCAGGGATCTTTTATTGCTCGGTGAAAATAGGATGCCGGCTGATGCGGATGGCTGCGTTCAATTGGACTCACTTTGCACCACTGTCGACACCCCTGCTAGCTTCCGGGATGCTGTCTTCCACGACCTACAAAACAATTTACGCGACCTAAAATGGCTGGCAGGCAGAGCTATTTCGCACCCAAAAATACAACCGTTATCTCCATCAATATCCAGCTACTTGAAGCTATTCCTGGTGATGTCCAGGTCTACAAATCTATAGATAGGACAGCAGACCCCGCCGAGCTTGCCGATTATCCTGTTGAATTCCTGAATTCACTTGAACCGCCAGGCCTGCCGCCACACATCCTGAAGTTAAAAGTCGGTGCGCCCATTATGCTCATCAGGAATATGGTTCCACCTAAACAGGGCAACGGCACACGTCTGGTTGTGAAGCATTTGGCACCACATTTAATAACGGTCACAATACTTACCGGTTGTGGGAAGGGAGAGGATGTCTTCATTCCACGCATGCACCTTCAACCGTCGGGCGCTGACCTACCAATCTACTTCAGGCGTTCTCAGTTTCCTGTTAAACTCTGCTTCGCAATGTCCATCAATAATTCCCAAGGCGAAACGCTACAAGTCGCTGGGTTACATTTGGGCGAACAGTGCTTCGCCACGGTCAACTCTACGTGGGCTGTTCACGCGTTGGGAGGGACAATGATGTTTTCATGTTTTCGCACAAAGGGACAGCTAGGAACATCGTATACACAGAAGTATTCGAGTGAAGAGAAGACATTGCAACCTACACTTGCGCCTTCGTTCCCTAGAGGGAAAGGACTAGATTGGGATTAGTCGTTGCCTACTAGGGGCGTTTACATACCCGGGCAACGCCGGGCTATGCTGCTAGTATATACATATATATATATATATGGTTTGCGTATGTATGTATGTAACGTATATATATGTGTGTGTCTAGGTTTAGTTGCTTGGATATAAGCATAACGTGGTTTGCTGTAGGAAAAATGAAAATGGTTATACACCTGTCTATACCCGTGTGTGTTGGTGTGTATATAGTAGTGTGTAGATACTTACGGCTACTTTTCTTTAAACATGTTATCAACGTCCTAAACATCCTCTCTGTTTTTTCTTAGAGCTGGAATCAAAGCGCCTTTTGGGGTTTTGAAAGTAAAACTTACTAACAGAGTGTAATCAGTCAAAGTCACTCAAGTGAGTGCGGCTGAGTTCCATTATGAAAATGAAAATGCTGCAACCGATGAAATCCGAAGCTTTCTGCCCAAAGAATTTCTTATACGATTTTCTTATGCGAGAAGACATTTATAGAAGGTGATATGCGAAGAGTCGAAACTGAATCTACATAGCTGTCAGGCAAAATTAACCATACCAGCGTTTTCTAGTAAGGAGGTTACAAATGCTGAAATATTACTATAAAACGGAAGGTTTTAATACATCAACGCTAGTAATTTTGATGGGAGGGGAAGTTGATTACATCGAACTTTGTGCACAACTGGTACTTATTTATCGAACGTAAAAGATAAAATGTAAAATTTGCAGCCTTGGTATTTTAACTCAAAACAAAGAGATTTGTCGAGTACGCTATCAATTCCGCTACATTTCTACAGTGTGTAAATGGTTTCAAATTTTGTTCCGAAACCAATAATTTCGAGGAGAGTTTCACATCGATTAGATATACACCAACTTATACATGTACTTAATGAAAACTCTATCTAAATAACGGCCACGAAGGTACTGCATGGAGAATTGAAAACGAAATTACAGAGCTGTCGATCGAATTAAAACTATATGACCGTGCTATGCTTCATATAAGTTTGAGGTAAGAGCTACTAAACTATTGGTTTCAAATTTGGTACAAGGCCAGCAATTTCGTGGGAGGAGGTAAATTCATTACCTGAACCCCAGTGCTCAACTTCTACTTATTTTATAGACACCAAAAGGATGAAAGATTAAGTCGACCTCAGTGATATATCAAAATGAAGACGGACGAAATGGCATCAAGTACTTTGCCCGACGTTTTAACAATTCTACTAACTGCTGCTGTAGAGACACTGAAATATTAGCAATTGAAAATATGAAACATGTTGAGAAAACGACTACTGGTGGATCTATATAATAAGACATTATAAAAAACGGCCATTCCCCACAAAAATAATAACAAACACGCCGACAGAAAGGAAAGCAGTGATAGCAAGTAAAACAAACTCTGAGAACAGAATGAATGCATAAATTCATATATATCTAACGAAAACATTCGTTAATAATAAACGAGGAATCTGTTTACACTAAGGGCTATCTTGTTTATTTAAAAATTATAATATTCAAATGATGGTATGATACCAATAGAATGTAATTATATAAAGACTGGTGAGAAAATGTCTGTAATGAATAAATGACATAGAGGAATTTGAAGTTTAGAGTAAGATTTTCATTTCCTATAAGCATTTCATAATCATTAGAGTAAATATTTATTAGCAAATAATAATATCGGAAATTGTAATGGTCAACGATACATGGTGAGTGTAAGTGGCTGGCAATGAAAGAGACGCTTTATATGGCTGCCTAAATGACTTATGTAATAAGTGTGGAAGGTAAATTTTCTAGGAACCAAATGTGGTAATCTATAAACATACACCTGCAACGAAGAACAATGTCAGGTGTTAGAAAAAAGAACAAAAACAGAAAACAATTCAGACCAAAGATTTTAAAATACAGAAATTATCTGCTAATTGTAATTAAAATATTTCCCCACTGCTATTCTACACACCGTATGCAGCATGTTGGATAATTTTTATTATAAAATACAAAGCAAAATTTATAACGTAATATACAAGTGTCAACAGGTGATGGAAAAGAAGTAAAAATGATTGATGCTTAAATTGTGACTGTGCAACAAAGAAATAATTACAGGGACATTAACGGAGAAACATCAATAATGAATAATTTAACTGCACTACGTGACATGCAAAGACTGAAAAAGGAAAGCTTTTCTCAAAGGAACAGAGACTCAAATCCAGTGAAATATTCTTTTCTACTCTATGTACAAGGCCCAAAATATTTGGGGAGGGCTCCAGATTAGATCGACCCCAGTACGCAACTGGTAATTAAATTATTGGCCCCGAAGGGAGGAAAGGCAAAGTTGACCTCGGCAGAATTTGAACTCAGAACGTAAAAACAGACGAAGTACCTATTTCTTTACTACCCACAAGGGGCTAAACACAGAGAGGACAAACAAGGACAGACAAACGGATTAAGTCGATTATATCGACTCCAGTGCGTACTGGTACTTAATTTATCGACCCCGAAAGGATGAAAGGCAAAGTCGACCTCGGCAGGATTTGAACTCACGACGTAGCGGCAGAGGAAATACCGCTAAGCATTTCGCCCGCGTGCTAACGATTCTGCCAGGTCGTCGCCTTAACTTCAGTAAAATATTAGCTGTAATAGGAAGACTTGGAAGTGAATAAGTAACACTTAACATTCATACACTGTTGTTATAAACCGAGAGTAGAAGACATCTCACCTAATGTCTCATAAAATATTATTAACGTCTTCAGAGAAGGAAGACACCCAACGAATAGCCACTGTTGAGTAATGTTGTTTCAGACGTCTATCGGGAATATATTTGTTAGAACACTGCCCTTTCCACTCAACTGTGGTGACATCATTGGTATGTATTTACATATGTACCAGTTATAGAAGCTCATAAGCGTCCGTACTCCGTTTTCTTTAACTTAATCAAAGGCTTTTGATGTAGCAAATTATGGAATGAAGTGATACTAAAATACGGTATCACATTCAACACAACTGCAAGAAAACCGATGTGTTGTGTCACCTTTACGCTACTTAATTCAAATAGGAACAAGGGTGTTCCTATATACCAATCTCCCTCCCAGCAAAGCAAGCTGTCATTCTCGGAATATTCCGGTATGGAGTTCATATACCATATTTCCCAGATTTCACGGTATTCTATTCCCCTCATTTGTTCTAAAGTTTTGATTATATTGGAAAATAAAATTGAATATGTATATGATGCCACTCTTAATGCATTTTCTGCTGTATAATAATTTACTATTATTGACATTATCAATGATGCATAATAGAAGTCCTAATTAAAACAAATGTATTGCATCAAAAGGCAAAAAGCCAGAACAGGTTACTGCCATGTTTGCTCATGCTGTAATGCTAGAAAATTAAAAGCATTGTTATTTCTGCGCAACTTAATGTGATATAAATCAAATAAAAATCAACAGATACACTGTCAGGCAAAATGCGCTTGGGCAAATTATGTACGTTTCATTAGATGGGCGTATAACGATCATCGTGAAGGTCCTTGGGTCACTTGCTAGAGTGTCGAACTCAGAATCATGAGATATTAGTTCGATTCCCGTCAGGGTTGTGTTTTGTGTTCTTGAGCCGGACACTTTATTACCCGTTGCTCCAGTTCTCTTTGTTGCTTCTAATACATTGGCCGCCAAATTCTAACTTTTTTCTAAGTTTGACCTAAGTTTGAAACCGGTTTGTGTATAATGTGGTATCACTGAGTTTAAAAATGGCAATAGTTTATTTCCATCACGTCAAGTTGTTTTTATTTTTTATGGGCTGGCACATATTGGCCCCACTCGTAGCTCCATGTTCTTGAAATTTCTCAAAAATTGGGAACAAAAACTCTGGCCAGTCAAGAAAGGTTTGACTGTTCGGGAGAAGAATATCATATACGAACCACCTGTTGAGCACGTGAAAATCATCTTCTCACCACTATTAATGTGGAAGGTAACTTTCAAATTCATATGTGCATTTCTTGGCCTAAATCGTGATAAAATAATGGCTGATGGTTATGATAGGCCAGAATATCTCGAGCTCAATGACCGACGAGAAAAAAGATCATGGACTTCATTTGTGGCTGTTGTGAAAGGATATGAGATGGGGGTGAAACGGCTGCAGACTTCACAGTTTTGGAGGAGACATCACTTAGTGTCTTTCATCTTTTAGGCTGCAACATGAGCATAAAGCTTCATTTCCTCAATAGTCATCTTGATGAGTGTCCTGCTAATCTTAGAGGCGTAAGTGATGAGCTTGGTCAGTGTTGTCCTCAAGCAAGATTATGGAGGAGAACTATCAAGGCCCATGGAACGCACACACGACGAGAAACTACTGTTGGAGCACACAAAGAGGTTGTGTAGACATGAGGCATACCAGACATTCTCGTTAGTGGAAATTTGTTCCATGTATATAAAGCTATGAGTAATGATGGATTGCGTTTTGTCCATCATATTAGAGAATGTATTTAGTAAAAGGAGATGTTATATTACATTTCATTTCTTATTTCATAATCTTTGATATTATAATTTGAGATTTGAAGCGATAAGACTTGGCCAAGTAAATTATTTATACAGTACATCATAAAGAAAAGGGATATGCTATAGCATGAAAACCTAATATGTTAGAAACCAACGGGTGCCATCTTTGAGATCACCATCTCAAAATAAGCTAAAAGCAACTAAAAGCAACAAAAATATCACAAAAAATGTGATATTGCTTCTCTGTCCGAACAGATTCCTGCCGTCTGCAATCTCTCGCTAGTAGCTAAAGTATATAGCAGTGGTCTTGCTCAGAAAATGTTCGGGAGAGGGAGACGGGGAGATTGGAAATGTAGGGGAGATATTTCTGCAACCTCTTCCCCTTTATCCTGTGGTAAAACTGAGAAGGGTATAGGGAAATGTACAGAAGAAGGCCGCACACCGTTCTTCTGGGGGAGGAGGCGTTGCTCTCCTTTTTTCTGGCTAGTAAGTAATGTTAGTTATCAGCATAAAATATTTTAAAATCTCTATCCAAGTATAATTACTGACATTTGATTTAAAATAGAAATGTCCAGTGTTAATAAGTCGAGTTGCACCACGAATATTAGAAATAGGTAATATCAGATAACAACATAGATAGTATTTTTCAATCCATATCCAACAATAAATACTCACATCGGATTTATATGTGAAACATCAAGTGTTAATAGGACGAGTTGTTTCAAAAATATTCAAAATATGTATTGAAATTTTATCAAGATATGACATTTTGAATCCCTATCCAGTAGAAATAGTCATATCTGATTTAAGTATGAAATATCGAATGTACTCTACTTAATGTTATTAACTCCGTTCCACAAACAATTATTTGAATAACTCATGTCGGTGTCTCTAACTTATGTCACAGGTATCTAGAACTTTAAAATTTATAAAGTTTATCATATAAATTGAAAGATATCCAACAGTGTATATTGCTTAATGAACCGAATGAATGACATCAATGTAATAAGAAGTTTTACTGAGGCTATAGTAGAAGACACATGCCCAAGGTGCTATGCAGTGGGACTGAACCTGGAACCATGTGATTGGTAAGCAAGCTACTTACCACGCAGCCATGCCTGTGCCTATATATATATATATATATATATATATATATATATATATTTACAGTCTGGTACTTATTCAATTAGTCTCTTTAGCCAAACTGCTAAGTTATGGGGACATGAACTAACAAACACTGGCTGACAAGTATATGACAGACTCCCACAGTTTCTGTCTACCAAATTTATTCACAAGACATTAGTCAGCCTGAGGCTACAGAAGGAGACACTTGCCCAAGGTGCCATGCAGCAGGACTGAACCCCAAACCAATATGCGTGTGAAGACCTTTCGTTATTTAGAAACGACTCCGTTTCTTTTTCTTCTTAAAATTACATAAGTCGTGTGTAAGATCGAATTTTAAGATTTACATTATAGTAATTCCCGTTCTTCGCGGAGACCCCTTGCTTATGCAGGGGATGCAACGGTCTAGCGCCAGTCTTATAGTTAAAAAAATTATGGTTTATGGTTAAAATTAGAGTTAGTATTTAGCGAGTATGGTGTTATTGTAAATATTTATCAAACTTTTATCCAGTCACAAATATGTTTATCAGCAACAAACCCTTTCCGTGAAAGTGTTGGTGTGAATGCGCGCACGACAGGACCGTACACAGAAAAGTACTTCTACCATACCTTGCTGTCAATTGATTAAATTAATTCCAAGAACATGCTACAAGTGTGTGTGTATGTGTGTGTGTGTGTGTGTGTGTGTATGTGTGTGGGATTGGTGGGGGCAGGTTGGTGCGCAATAAGAACATTTACGGAAAGGATTCTGGAAGGGATCGATTCCACACGGTAAAGATTGACCATCGGAGGAATCAAGTTGAGGGGATGTATACATGAAAAACAAGAGAAAGCAAAAAAATGGAGGATGCACGAGCAGATGCCTCCCTAGAGCCTCGAACACATCTTACATTATTATACAGAAATAAACACCGATGAATGGCAAAAACAGTAGAATATTATTTAATTCTGTCTCTAAGTTTAGACCTCTTATATTAATCGTCCCTTTATTAGCCTCAGCGGTTTCATATAAATATTGGTGAGAAATGCACGTATATAACAACCCCACTATGAGGAGACCCCCCCCCAACGAAAAATAATGAAAGCTACGAAAATTACACTCATTTATGAGCGGGTATGTAAAGGTATGTGTGTGTGTGTATAAATATATATGTATATATATGTATGCAATTTAATGTAAAAAAGAAAAAATATATACATACACACACAAACATATATCTATATATATATATATATATATATATATATATATATATATATATGTATGTATGTATGTATGTATGTATAGAACAGCTGAGCTTACATGTATTGTATAGCTGCGAATATCAGCAGAAGCCGTGTTATTTAAAGTAACAGACCGAATTTGTTTATAATCATCACGAAAATCATCATAATCTCCTTTTGTTGTTGTTGTTATAATAGTAGTAGTAGTAGTAGTAGTAGTAGTAGTAGTAGTAGTAGTAGTAGTAGTAGTAGTAGTAGTTGTAGTAGTAGCAGCAGCAGCACTGTTCCAGTAGTATAAATAAAGAAAAAGCATAAAAGCAGTAGTTGTTTTATGCGTTTAGAAATATTCGTATAAGGAAAGAAATCAATTTTTTTAAAATAAAAATACTGTTCAAACGAAAGCGGAAGCCGAAGAAATAGAAGGAAAGATATATAAGGGTGTGTTACTATAACAGTGGGTTACTTGAAGTTATATGTTATAGTAGAACTCCACCTTTGGTGAAGATGATGAAAGTAAACATCCCTTGCTTGATGGGTTATATTTTAGCAATTATCGTGCTGGTCGTCGTTGTTAGAGGTAAAAAGGACACTGAAATTCCCAAAAAGTCGCAAATTCAGAAATGTATGGTGTTGGCTCGGAAGCGAAGACTTAAAGGTCTCGATAAGGATGAAGGAAAAAGATTAGTTTGTAAACCGTCATATAACCTGACCATTGATTGTATAATAAAAAACAGCTTAAAGTCCAAGCATCCGTTAGACATTTCAGTGCGAAATTCCACAAGTATGGCACGTTGGAAAGAATCTAACAAGTATCTGTGTAACCAGTATCGCCGTGTAAATGAAGACAAGGAGCCATGCGCAAGCAGTTCAATGGAATGTATGAAGATTTTAAACATGCATATTTATACCTGGTGTCGCCCGGATACTCGCTGCTTCTATGAAAAAATACATAATTGCAGTGAATTCGTCGCTATAATTTGGGCGAAATACGTCCTTTTGGGCAAAAGCAACGTTTGTATTGTATCGGATCAATATTTTCAGTTATATCCATTATATGGACCTGAATTAAAATGTTATCCGATTACCAATGTAGATGTTCACGCGACATTGGATAGGGTATACAGAGATTTCTGCGCACGTTTTCAGTTTCGCGGAACCCTTGAATGTATACGTGATGAAGTTGGGAAATTATCTTCTGCGGATTTAGATGATAATAAATCTGATTATATCCTTAAAGCTGTGAAATTTGCACGTGGCCGGAATAGTCTCTGTAAGAATCTGAAGGATTTGCCGGCAAAAACTTGCAATATTATTCAAGAAGATATTACAAAAACTTGCCTGAAGAAGCTGTATTACACACATCGGAAACAAGAAAAATCTTTATCGGATTCGGTAGAAATATATGCAAAATGCATACAAAAGCAATACAAGCAGTGTGACGTGAACTTAGCTCGACTTATTGGAAAAAACATTCGATCATATAACAAGTAGCATTGACCGACGAATAACCACTGTTGAGTAATATTGTTTCAGACGTCTATCGGGAATATATTTACCGACTGCATCTATGTGGATTATATGTTATCTTGTAGTAGTATACTTACATGCAATGACACTTTTAACTGCTTAAAGCGCGGAAAGCAAAGTAGGTAATTTAAAATAGGCTTTATACACGCAGGCACACACGTACAAACACGCACACACACATATACAAATTTACATACATACATAAATATATGTCACATTTATATGAATTTACATTTACATATATACTGATATATATATATATATATATATATATATATATATATATATATATATATATATGAATATATATATATATATATATATATATATATATATATATATATATATATAATATATATATTTTATATATATATATATATAATATACATATATATACACACACACACACACACATATATATATACATACATACATATGCACATACAACATATGAAACAATTTATACCATTTTATTATATTTATACTGTTATATTTTGTTATGTTTTATGTACGTGCCCTCACTAATATTGTTATAACTTCTTTCAATTGAATTATATTTTGTAAAGAGGAATTTTGCTTTCAAAAAAAAAAAGAAAAAATTAAAAATATCGAAAAATAAGAATATGAATATCAATTGAACGAATAAAATATTAAGAAAATGCAAAAAATATGAAGCATAATGTATTCTTTAATTATTTCTAATATTATATTGCTTGAATGTACGTGAGTTGATTGCGACTACTCTTAAAACGAGCAATTTTACGCGCGTGTGTAGCAAAAACTTTCAGGTAAGTATACATTTATTATTTTACCGCAGTTTAAAGTTCCAGTTATTTCCTATCGAGTTTATTTTTTATTAACAGTTTAACCTCTGGTCATATATATATTGTTTATTTTTTTAGAAAAATTGGTTTATAATATTTGTAAACTTATGGAATTCAATTTCTTCTTCACAAAACACAACTATGCTAGCATGCGTGTATTCATATATGTATGTATATTTACATGTGCATATGTGCTTGAATGTACGTCTGTGTGTATATATATATATGTTGTATATGCTTGTATTCCCACTTATCTCGTTTTCTGAATATATATATATATATATATATATATATATATATATACATACATGCTTAACCACCTCCCAAAAACAGTCAATGAGAAAACCCTACTAGTATCCTTCGACGTAATTAACCTTTATCCAAACATCCCTCACACCCTAGGAATAGACGCGATCACTTTCTGGCTAAATAACTACTCCTTTGAACTCCCAACTCGCATAAATAAAGAACTTATAACAGGACTTAGATTTATTTTAGAAAACAATTACTTTATTTTTGACAATAATTTCTACAGACAAATAACGGGAACAGCGATGGGCACACGTACTGCACCTTCTTTTGCCAACCTAGTGATGGGATACCTCGAGAAAATACTCTACCAGAAAACACTCCTCGAGAAATATGGAAACACCTTCTCCACCTATTTCCAGAACAACTGGAAAAGATACCTCGACGACTGTTTTATCCTCTGGGATAAAAGTATAGAGAAACTTGAGGAATTTAAAATACTATTAAATGGAATAAATGATAATATGTTATTTTGGGTATGTATGTATGTTGTATATATATAGCTATACATATATAGGGAGAGTTTATGAGAAAGCAAAAGACGAAAACAGGTGGTGTACGAAACAAACAGATGTATTATTATACCGCTCAGGAATAGAAAAGTCTTTTACGTTTCCAGCCTACGCTCTTCTACAGAAAGGGACACAGAAAAAACAAGGAGAGAAACAAGGAGAAAGAATGTGTATAGTGGCTAACGATCTATCAACATCTCTCTCTCTCTCTCTCTCTCTCTCTCTCTCTCTCTGTATATATATATATATACATATACATTTATACCTTTATACATACATTTAATATAATATAATATAATATATTTATACTATAAAATTGGATTTAATCCTAAATCTCATTTTCCCTGTAAGTTTGGATTTATTCCCTAATATTATTATTATTATAATTATTATTATTATTTATTATTATTATTATTATTATTATTATTATTATATATATATATATATATATATTCATAAACCTTTATTCGCATAATCACCGAAGCTGGAACTTAACTATTGTCTATCTATAGAACTTATTCAGTATTACCTGACACCTTTGCGTCTTAATGACACCATTACCATTTATAAACTCTCTATATGTATATTTATGTATGTATGAATTTATGCATGTATATAATATGTGTGTATGATTCTTTGTGTGCGGGGGCGTTTGTGTGTGTGTGTGTGTATGTGTGTGTGTGTGTGTATGGGGGAGTTTCTACGTGGCTTTCACCTACAAGACAGATTCGGACAAGAGTTATAGTAGCAGGCACTTGTGGAAGCTGTCAAGTCATGGTATTGCGAGCTTCTCTCCATTCAGTTATGCCAACGCTTATTAATTAAAAATAATTTTTTAAATCATAATTTCTAATATAATCACAGGTTCGAAATTTGAAGGATAAATACACTGCATTACAAATCCTCCAACAGTTGACTAGGATTTCATTTATTTCATTGTGCCCGGGTGGGGGTGGGTGGGATTCAAATCTAGTCGTATTTGAACAGAAACTGCAAAGGGCTGAAATTAAGAAATCCACTTCTTTTCTGTCAAATCTATCAATTCCAGCGTCAATAACTTTTATTAGAAAACATTACGTCCGTCTAGGCATTAACGTATGGGAGTTGTTAAAATTTATCTGTGTGTGTGAGTGTGTGTGTGTGTGTGTGTGTGTGTGTGTGTGTGTGTGTGTGTGTGTGTGTGTGTGTGAGTGAGTGTCTCAACTATACTGCGTGATGACCGCTTGGTTTGTTTACTTTTCCGTATTTAAGCAGTTCAGCGAAAATCGTCGATAAGATAAGTACCCAAGGCGAAAGCAATAAGTGATGTCTGTGGAATGATTTATTCAAGCTGTTGCCTTAGCATGAGGGCAGTCCAATGCCTGAATCAAGTAAAAGGGAAAAGATACAAAATATTGATAAATTCCTCAAAAATTTGTCGATTTCGATCAGCTAAGAATTTGGTAAGGTATTGCATGCAAAACTAACGTCAGAATTAAGTTATAATAATTGTGGTTTTAGGGTCTGATATACTATGAATTCGGGATGGATGATAATAAACAAATTCAAAGATAAGCTGCAATTCACCGCTCGGAAATATTTATTACTATTGCTAAAATTTGAAACAACAAACTCGTAGAACATTAATAATTGTCAATACATTGTATAGTCTTAAATTCTCATTAAAAGGGAGAGAGAAAGATTACAAAATCCTAAAATAGAGCATCACTAAAATTTTGGCGACAATTTTATTCGAATGTTGGAACGATGCGAAGCATAACGTCAAGAATTCTGGTTTGAATTCTGCTCAAGCTGAAAAGAGCAAAGTGAAATGAAATTGTTCCACATGAATGTCCCAGGTCGCTCGTAGCTAAGCTTTCCTCTCGAGGTAACTAGCGAGTCAGAACTTCTTATTTTATAGTTCTATATTTAAGAGATGAAGAATTATGTACATTACACTGGTCAACAAAATGAAACTTGGTTTAATCATCAGAGTTGCTGATTGACATTTCTAGATTAATTTTTGATGCTGATTACGAATCTGAATTCCGATTTCCCCTATCAGGTCACATTTTCATGCTAATGATGCCTGCTTTTTTAACTTATAGGATACGTAAAGCATATCTATATAAAGTTTACTGAATACAAGATACGATAATGTCATGGCTTTTTATTGTACAAAATTAAAATCTTTGGGATTTGGATATTCTATGATGTTTTGTCTCAGATCCATCCCTATATAACATCCAACAGCAGTCAGCAAACATTCCTGCATTCCAAAATCCTTGATATCGTTGTCCAATCGATGCAATATCTTGATGAAAGCGTTATCCTTGCTCATCAGACACTGCTCCAAGGCTTTCTGCATAAACGTCTAAATATGAATCAAGGAAATGGACTTTTAGTGGCATCTGACAGCCCATTGCAGCGTAGGAGTCTAGAAGACATATCACTCCATTTCTAAACTCTAGAGATCTCGTGTTGCCTAGGAAATTTTCACAGAGCCATTTGAAGGATTCCCAGGCTTTAAGCTTAATTTCATCCAGTGCTGTGAGGAAGTGCTTGTCCTTCAGGAGTTCTTTTATCTGCGGACCTATGAAGACATCCTCCTTCAGTTTTGCCTCGGTGATGTTTCGAAATTTGGCGTTCAAATATTCAAAACTTTTGGAGCCTTTCCCGGCAAGTGTCTTCACGAATTGTTTCGTGAGGACAAACTTTATGCGAAAAGGTGGAAGAAGAACATTTTCTGGGTTTAAAAGCGGTTCACTCTGGGCGCTAGAAACTCCCGGCTCACATGATTTTCGCAAACGCCACTCTGAGTTAGATAGGATACAAAATAGAGAGTGAGAATATAGATGTAAGATATGTAGGGATATTGAAGTTGTAGATCCATTTTTTAGACAGAATGGTATATATGTAAGATTCACATACCTTATATACATATATATATATATATATATATATATATATAGATAGAGAGAGAGAGAGAGAGAGAGAGAGAGAGGGAGAGCGAGAGATATTATATATAAATATATATATATGAGATATTTCAAGTTATATGGCAAGGTAGTGTTAATCCAGTGTCTATAGCACAAGGTACTTTGCAGCGGGACCGAACCAGAAATCTTGTGGTGGCAACACGTACTTCTTAATCACACAGCCATGCCAGCCCCTATATGAAGATTTTCCTGGCGTAAACTGCCCATGAAACGATTTTGTCAGAAGTTTCATAATTATAGACACGATCCTCTGCATTTTTATTGTTGACACGGTGTATAAAACTATTTATTTTTTGATAAGGTATTTGCATATTTTATGATCTAGAATTCAATGATAACAGATTTATTAGGACAAGTGTTAGCTCCTCCTTCACCTGATCGACCTCATCATTTGTCGGTATTAGAAAGAACTAAGAAGATTTCCGTGTCTTTCCATGATGACTTTCATTTTTATGTGTTTGATGATCGATGGTGAGGTGTGAATCTAGCCTCGTGAATATTCCATTCCCTTAAACATTCAAAAAAATCTTTTTCTTGCAAATTGAGTGTCAAGATGATTATGTACAAAGCTTAGAACAGAGAAAAATAAAGGATAAGGAGAAGCAGCGTTGTATAACGCCCTGAATAATTGCATTCTCCTGTGCAAATGAGAAAATATAATGCGCAAATTTATCCAGTGTTCTCAAAGTGCAAACGCTACCCATTTTCTAAATGGTTATTAAATGATAGTCACTGTTAACTGTGTGAGTTGGTCCAGCGCATTGCAATATTGATGAAGGATTAAACTCACATATATATCACACAACCTAATTTTAACCTTAACATACTATCTTAATCAATTATTATAATTTGGTGTACATGTCGGGCAAGTATTTTCAGTTGTGTTGAAACTAAAACAATGACAGCGTGAAAACTATTCAAAAACACAAGTATAAACCATTCTAAAAGACAAATTCTACTAACTTCACTTAAATTTTCACTACTTGGTGTCAAAATCTTCGTCGCACTAACTGCGACCTCGTAATGGACCTGATTTCAGAGCACGGTATGTTACAGACTTTGTGTAATTTTAAGTAGTTAATATTTGTCTTCCACGATGTATTACCAACGTAACAACGATGCCAGGCTTTGTAATTTAAAAGGAATCCTATGAAAAAAAACCTATTGCATTTTTTTCCGTTTAGATTAAAGGTATGCTCTCTGTTTTCAAAAGTTTATTTTATCGATCCTGGACAGATGCAAAGTAAAGATGGCCTCTAGAGGTTTTAAACTCAAGTTACAAAGAACCGGAAAGAAATGCAGCATGACAGTTTAGAAATTTTGCTTTCATTTGAACTGCACTCTTTTACTCCTTTAGTTATTTCACTCATTTTGACAGCGGCCATGCTGGGGCCCTGCCTTTAGTCAAATAAATCGACTCTAGGACTTATTCTTTGTGAGCCTAGTAATTATTCTATCGGTATCTTTTGCCTAATCGCAAAGTTACGGGGGCGTAAACACACCAGCATCGGTTGTCAAGCGATGTTGGGGGGGGACAAAAACAGACACACAGACACACACACATATATATATTTATACATATATATGTATATATATATATATATATATATATATATATATATATATATATATATATATATATATATATATATATATATATATGTATATATTATATATATGTATGTATATATATATATATATATATATATATATATTTATATTCGGTGAGGCTGGGTTTTGATTGGTTTGGAACTGTATGACGTCAGTGAACAGTGCCAGAGACCAGGACCCACAGCTTAGCTGATATAAATCCAACAATCACAAAATTTACCAAAATTACGCCAGCAGCGCCGACCAAGAATCATTACTGTTGCTCCCATTGGAACACAAGGTAAAATCTATAATGAACTCCTCGCCTTTTCAAGAACATGGATTTTTTATATTTGACTCTATTGAATGTATGTCACAATTATGAACTGTTCCATCATACTCTTTAAGCATATAGCATGGACTCTCTTTATTATAAAAATTTTTTTTTGATAAGGTTCGTTATTTCAAGAACCGAAACATGTTAAATTAAAATTTATCTAATATAGCGGCATTTTCAAATTTCATTTTTTACAATATATATATAAATATATATATATATATATATATATATATATATATATATATATATATATATATATATATATATATATATATATATATATATATATATATATATAATATATATGCATATACATATATACGACGGGCTTCTTTCAGTTTCCGTGTAACAAATCCACTCACAAGGCATTTATAAGCTCGAGGCTATAGTAGGAGACACTTGCCCATGGTGCTACGAAGTGGGATTGAACCCAGAAACATCTGGTTGGTAAGCAAGCTACTTACCACACAGCCACTCCTGCGCATGTACTATATACTTTGAATTTTTTGTTTTTATTTTTAATTCTATTTTGTGGAGCGAGTAACAAAGGTGTCCGACAACTCTAGTGACTTGTATAACAAGATAATCTCATAAAACCAAAAAATACGGTTTAAAGAAATTCTCAAACAATTTCAGATTCAGAAATGGTTAAAATTCTCAACCGCCACACAGCTTCACCACACGTCAACAGTCACAAACTTAGACCTGCTGCCGCTTATTATGTATACTATGCTTACTATATACACATCTACTACAATTCAATAAGTTACAGACAGATCCAGCAAAACACTTATATCTGACATATACAAAAGATCTCATGCAAGGGTTTCATTATATTCACAGAATCTGAGATTCCTATATTTCTGGGAGTACACTAAATTGAACGTACGCGTGCACACAATCACACACACACACCGACAAAGGCACACACATACACACAGCTATTAAGTAAATGAATAACGATGGTTTCAAATGGCGGTACTAGGCTAGACATTTCCGTGGGGTGGAGGACAAGTCGATTATATTGACCCAACTGCTCAAACGTTAGCTATTTTATCGAGTTCGAAGGGATTAATGGCATAATCATAATAATGATGATGATAATAATAATAATAATAATAATAATAATAATAATAATAATGATAATAATAATAATATATGACGCAAGTGCTCAAATGTTACATATTTTATCGAGTCCGAAGGGATAAATGGCAATAATCACAATAATGATTATAATAGTAAAAATATTTAATAATAATAATAATAATAATAATAATAAAAATAATAATAACAATGATAATAATAATATATTGACGCAAGTGCTCAAATGTTACTTATTTTATCGAGTCCGAAGGGATAAATGGCAATAATAATAATAATAATAATAATATAATAATAATAATAATAATAATAACAACAATAGGGTAATCTGCAAAAACCTGGATTTGCCCCATGGAAAAAACTGGTGGGAACACAAACCACCCCCAGTGCTTGAAATTGACCACATCTCATTCCTCTGGAACTTCACCATTCAAACTGACAGGAAGATAGATGCAAATAGGCCAGACATCATATTGAAAGACTTCAGACAAAGAACATGCCTCCTCATTGATATGACTGTCCCAACCGATATAATCGTATCTGTCAAAACCTACCAAAAACTGAGCAAATATAAAGATCTTGAAATAGCAATCAGCAAAATGTTGAACCTGAAGACTAAAACAATACCTGTTGCCATAGGTGCCCTGGGATGATAGCAAAATGGGCTGATTGCTACCTAACTCAGATACCAGGAAACCCAAAAATGGCAGAAATTCAAAATATAGTGCTCATGGGGATATAAATTAAATATTACCGGTATTATTCAACCCAAGAATAACAATCGGAAAGTACGTACTGTAAACTTACAACATAAAATGTACGAAAAACTACACGTGCAAAACAATGTGACAACTGAAATGAACGGACCGGTACCCTACGAAAATGACGACCTTCAAAATAATGGGTCGGACGTTGTCCCTCACGTCCCGAAAATAAAATCAAAAAGGCATACATTTCAATCCTACACGCTTACTTTACAGCAGTGCTCTACACAAAGAGCGAAAACACAAGAACATATACATATAAAATATGGAAGCAAAATAACATAAATAAAGACCTGGATACAGCAATGAACCGTATAATCTAGCTAACGTGGGAAGATATATTCTCAACGCAAAAAATATTCAGGAATAGAAATAGAACGTTTAAAAGAAAAAATACATCAGGAAAAAAATGTAGATAGAAGCAACACAACAATGCCAAATAATATAAACACTGAAACAGTAAAACACGAAGACAAACGTAACATTTCCAACAAAAACGATGTAAGCAAAAAACAACAAAACCAGACCGTAATGATGCATAATAATACACGACAAACAGCAAGCCAAAACACGACAAACAAACATACGAATGAGAAAGAAAGCGACACAAATCTAAAACCTGGAAACAACGAAGGGGACCCTAATGATTATGATACTATAAAAAGTAGAATAATCAAAGAACTGAAAACCACAGTGCTCAAAATGGAACACCGACCATAACTCCCAAAAACAAAGTAGACAAAACAACAACATCAATTATAAACAGCATAAAGCTAGCCGTCACGGAACTAATAGCCACTGAAACAAAAAGCGATATCACTGAGCTAAATGATTTAGTATACGCAGCAGCCACTGCCCACAAAAGAAGCTAGATACTCATTCAAACTCATCCAAACAGGAGTACCACCACCCAAACAAACCCTGTGGATAAATAACATCCAAAACTAAATTTAAAAAATGAGAAAAGATCTGTCGATTATTAATGAAATCAGTAGACAATCAACGCTACTAAGCAACAAAAAGAAAAGAAAAATACTCCGAAATACAACATCAAAATACTCCGAATATACAAATACTCCGCAAATATAACATCACAGAAAAAGATTTACCTGAGATAAAAGAAAAGCTAATGCAAGATATCCTTGCCAAAGCACAAAGGATCTGCCGGTACGAGAAACGCCAACGTTTCTTTGAACAAAACAAACAGTTCAACTCCAACCACAAAAAGTTCTACCAAGAACTTGGCAAAAATAAAATAGAAATCACTGTAGCACCAACGGCAGAAGAAGTGGAAGAATTATGGAGAGAAATATGGTCGGCGAACGAACAACCCAAAAAGGAGTATTAAAACAACAAACTCAGCATCTGAGCAACTTTGGACCCCCATAACAACTGAAGAGGTCACTCAAGCACTGCAAAGACTACGCAACTGGAAGGCACCTGGGCATGACAAGATCCCCAAATTCTGGTTGAAATATCTAACAGGAATGCACAAAAAGCTGGCTGAAAACTTTAACAACATACTAGCAGAGCCAGAGACAATGCCTGAATGGCTCATGAAGGGGAAAACCATCTTAATTCTCAAATCAAATGAGACAGCAAAACCAGAAAACTACAGACCTATACCTGTCTCCCTACAATGTACAAAGCATTTTACTGCAGTAATATCACAAAGATTGAAGAAGCACCTGGACGAAAAAAACCTGTTTCCAGAGGAGCTGAAAGGATTCCGCAAAGGCTCATATGGCTGTAAAGATCAACTAATGATCAATAAAGCCATAACTGAAGACAGCCACAGAAAGAAGAAAGGCCTCAATATGGCCTGGATCGACCACAAAATGGCGTTTGATAGCATCCCCCACACATGGATCCTCGAAATACTAGTCATTAACAAAGTTGCGCCAACAATTATAAAATACATAGGACACTCTATGAATAAATGGCTGACAGTGCTACAGCTCCAAACAAAAGAGGGACTGCTGAAAACCAAATTCATCCTCATTAGAAGAGGAATATTCCAGGGAGACACGCTCTCCACTCCTTTTCTGCTTGGCACTCTCACCTCTATCGGATATGCTAAATAGAACTGGATGCGGATATAAATGTTACGGCAAAACGATCAGCCACCTTTTATATATGGATGACCTAAAACTATTCGCCACAAATGACAAACAGCTGGAAACACTACTACAGGCAGTTCATGGATTTACCAAAGAAATAGATATGAAATTTGGATTAGAAAAATGCGCCAAAGTAACCCTGAAAAGAGGAAAACTAGTTAAGATTAGCAACATCACACTAGATAAAACCAATGAAATAAAAGAATTAGACCAAAGCCAAACTTACAAATACTTAAAAATCCATGAACAAGATAAGACACAATACACACAAATGAAAGAGAAAAGAAACAAAGAATATTACAGACGAGTTATATCAATACTGAAAACAGAGCTCAATGCTAAAACAAGATAATAGGTATCAACACTTTAGCCGTCCCAGTTATAAGTTACAGCTACAATATCCTTAACTGGACACTAAATGAACTGACCAAAATAGATAGGAAAACAAGAAAAATAATGACAGGATCTAGGATGCATCACCCAAAATCTGTCTTTGAAAGGCTATATATACAACGTATAGAAGGTGTTAAATGCCTTTCACAGCTGGAAAACTACTATAAAATAACCACCATAGGACTGCAAAAATATCTACTTCAGAAGGAAGAAAAACTGATGCAAGTAGCGGCAAAACACGAGCAAAACAGAAAACAGTTCTCAGTATTTAAGGAAGCTGACAAATACAAACAAGAAATCTTACCACCTAACAAATTTGAAGAAGAAGAAGAAGAAGAAGAAGAAGAAGAAGAAGAAGAAGAAGAAGAGGAGAGAAGAAGAAGAAGGAGAAGAGGAAGAAGAAGAGAAGAAGAAGAAGAAGAAGAAGAAGAAGAAGAAGAAGAAGAAGAAGAAGAAGAAGAAGAAAAGAAACAACAAATTCTATAAAACAAATGAAATCCAAACTAAAAATGATAAAACGATGGCAAGAAAAGACCCTTCATGGCAAATACTGGACTAAACTATATGCAAAAGAAATAGACAAAGAAAAATCCCAACAATGGTTGAGAAGCTCAGGACTCAAAGCAGAGACAGAAGGATTTTTAATTGCAGCACAGGACCAAAGCCTCCCCACCAGAAATTACCAAAAACATGTAATGAAAAGAAATATAACAAGTAACTGCAGAATATGTGGAGATGGACAAGAAACAAGAAATCATATTATCTCTGGCTGCCCAGTCCTGGTTAAGAAGGAATATATTCACAGACACGACATAGTTGGGACCTATATACAGTGGAAACTATGCCAACATTATGGAATAACAACAGAAAAAAGATGATATAGGCACACACCAGAAAATGTCACAGAAAACGAGAAAACAACCATACTCTGGGATATGCCAATACACACAGATAGAGGAATTAAGGCCAGCAGACCAGATATAGTTGTCACAGATCATGAAAAAAAAATGTTTCTAATCGATGTATCAATGACAGCAGATGACAACGTATCTCTAAAAGAAATGGAGAAACTCTCAAAATACAAAGACCTGGAAATAGATGTAATTAGAATGTGGAATCTGAAAACAGAAACAATTCCTATCATAGTAGGTGCATTAGGCATGATAAAAAAATATTCAGACAAATACATTACAAAAACACCAGGACTTACAAACACATATAACATACAGAAAATTGCACTACTAGGCACTGCACACATCCTACGCAGAACACTTTCCATACAATAACCATCAGAGCATCACAACAAATCACAGCACATACCTAAGGCACACAGAGCTGTGCTCGGTAGTGAAGTGAAAGCACGATATAAAAAATATAATACTGAATAATAATAATAAAAATAATAATAATAATAATAATAATAATAATAATAATAATAACAACAACAACAACAACAACAACAACAATAATAATAATAATAATAATAATAATAATAATAATAATAATAATAATAATAATAATAATAATAATAATAAAGATTAGTAAATATAAAGACCTTCAAATAGAAATTGGAAAAATGTGGCAAGATTAGTAAATATAAAGACCTGCTAATAGAAATTGATAAAATATGGCTCCTCAAGGCGACTACAGTACCAGTGACTGTAGGATCTCTAGGAATGATAAAAAAATGTACTGAAACCTATTTGAAAATGATTCCAGGCTTACCATCCCTGCAGGAAATGCAAAAAATCGTATTAACTGGAACGGCTCACATACAGAGAAGAGCATTATCGCTGTGAAAATAACATCCATCCATGAATTTATTTATTTATTAATTTGTAAATACATATTTTATCTGTGAATTTGCGTGTGTAATCTTGGAATGCATACAATGAGCTTCTATGCCCTAGGTGTATGGAAAACACTCGGCGAGAAACGGCAGAAAAATTGAAGAAAGAAGGAAAAAACATAACAATAATAATAATATGATGATGAGGAGGAGGAGGAGGAGAAGGAGGAGGAAGAGGTGGAGGATAAACAAACAAAATGTTCGTATGGTTTTTTAGTACAAAACCATATATATGGCACCCTAGGCATAACACCAACACGAACTTCCAATCTGTTGTCTCTTGAGGTCACTGGGTGAGACTTGGAGACAGCTTGTGCAAATGTAAAGCAAAAGTCAAACATAGAATAATAAATATAATAATAGTAATAATGAGAACAGGATCAATCGATGAAAACAAATAACTTGAGGGAAAATATATATGGAGAAAATGATTTAGAAAAATATAGAGCCTTATGTGACTTGGAAATTGGAACTTGACAGTGGTAAACCTTCTGATAGGCTACCCCAAGTTGGCCCAGGAAGAATATAAAAGATGGAGGTACAACCTGGTTATAAATTTTGTCCACTGGAATCTGTGCCAACTTGTGTAAGGTTTAAATTTTTTTTATATGTCTGTAGTAAGGAAATCCATGCATCTCCCTCATAAAATAAAATATTTCTGTACACTTATTTTAATTTACAAACAGATACAATGTTCATTCCATAGAAGATTTGAAAGTTTTCGAAGTGTAATTGCAACCTCACATATTCTGACATTGATTGCGTCTTCAAGATTACTCTTAAATTTTAATGTCAGAATAGATAAGAAGCTCACATTACGGTACAACGTAATAGAAAAAAAATGGTTATTTGAAGCTGGAGACACATGGTACTATCACTGAGTCTAAAGAGTACAAAAGTCGGAGCAATCTAAGATTTTGTGGGACTTTCCTATTCAAACAGACAAGAAATTAGAAAACAATAGTCCACATATAACGATTATAGATAAAGAAGAGCGAAGTTACTTTCTTATCGACCCATCATGCCCGTTTGATTTCAGGATCAATAAGACAGATAAAGAAAACAAAATACAATTTCTTACTATTTGAAATAGGAAGGATTTGGGGAATGCGCACAGTAATGTTCATGCCTATGATAATTGCTGCGGTTGGTGCAGTAAGCAAAGATATACACAAATGGCTGAAGTAGATTGAAATAGGATTCCCAGTAGGGCTCTTATAGAAATGTTGTTTCTTAGGGACAGCATGGATTATCAGGAGTGTTCTAACCACTTGAAAAACTGCTGTAAACTTTTGGATACCTAAGATAACAGATAGTAACCCGCTATCCACATAGTTCCTACCTGGAATAAGACCGAGGCTAGTAGTAGTAGTAGTAGTAGTAGTAGTAGTAGTAGTGATGGTGGTGGTGGTGGTAGTAGTAGTAGTAGTAGTAGTAGTAGTAGTAGTACGTGGAACAAATAGGGGCTGCAATAAAAGTGGAGCACTTGCAGAAAACAGCAATATTTGGAACCGCTCGAATACTCCGGAAGGTGCTGGAAAAATAAGAGATGTTACCTTAGTTCAGTGGTAATGAACAGCTGACACTGTAGTACATCCCCAGCGTTAGAAGCTGTGCAATGGCAATGATAACAACAACAAAAACAACAACAACAACAACAACAATAATAATAATTATAATAATAAAAATAATGAAGGCGATGATAATGATGATAATGATGATACTGGTGATGTTGATGATGATCATGATGGTCATTACATCAAATTTGTTGGATGATTTTTTTCAGGAAAGAATTTAAAAAAGAAAAAAAGCGATTCAAAATAAAGGCTGCATTTATTTGCGACGGATGCGCGATTATAATTTGGATCCATACTTGTATTTTGCTACAATATCACGACGAGGACTATGATGGTTTTCCTTTTGCTTCGTATTGGACAAATATGTCTGTTGGTTCCTGAATAAAAGTTTTTTTTTCATTTAAATGCAGCATGAGATATTTTACGCCACTCAGATCGATCTGCGCAATAACTGCTCCAAGATACTAAATTATGCTGTAGAGATTTTAGTCATTGTTTCAACCTACCCTTAGACCTAAGGTTGGGTCTTCCCGCTGAATCCTTCTACCTGTTGGCCGTACAAAAGATCATCTTACATTCAAACAATATGTCCTGCCCATTTCAATGAAATCTCAACACCATGCTTTCGATCTTGAAGATGCCTCTTGTTCCTAAAATTTTGACAATCGATATCCTACGAGGGACGTTCAATAAGTAATGCCTCTGACCCACTTGCAGTTGTTTGATCTAGCTGAAATTTTGCATGTGCAATTATTCATATAGATTAAGTGGCAAATTACAGCTCTGAACTAATTGTGGTTTCTGATTTACAGGTGTTTGAACTGAGTCAAGTGTGAAATGGAGGCTGTTGAGTGTCGAGCAGTGATCCGGTTTTTGTATTTGAAAGGACGCACACCACGGGAGACTTTTGATGAAATGAAAGTAACTTATGGTGATGATGTCCCATCATATGACCTTGTAAAACGATGGCATCGTGGATTCAAACATGGTTGGAACACTGTGGAAACAGCTCCCAGATCTGGTCGCCCCACCCCTTCTGCCATTGATGAGGCATCTGTCCGTCAAGTTGAGGCTGCCATTTTGGAAGATCGACGCATAACTATTCGCCAAATAACCCATGAGGTCAAGATTAGTACCGGGTCTGTGGAAACTATCATTCATGACCATTTGCATATGCAAAAGGTGTCTGCCAGATGGATTCCCAGGTTGCTCACACCTTTCCAGAAGCAAGAACGCGTCGAGTGCTTGAGGATGAATTTGGAGATGTGCCAAGAAGATGAGTCAAAATTTTTCAAAAGACTGATTACACAGGATGAAACCTGGGTCCATCACTATGATCCAGAGACCAAAGCCCAGTCAATGCAGTGGAATCACCGTGACTCACATCCTCCAAAGAAAGCAAGGGTGCAGCCCTCCGCTGGCAAGGTCATGCTCACAGTCTTCTGGGACCAGGACGGAGTAGTGATGACAGATTTCCTGACAAAGGGTCTTCACAGCTGCATCAAACGATGGGAGAAATGCGGAGCTCTGGGTGGTTCCTATGTAGAAAAAGACTAATAACTTTGCCAAGTTTCGTTGCTGTACTGCTATGGGAAGTGGGTCAGGGTCATTACTTATTGAACGCCCCTCGTATCTTCCCATTTCATGTTGCAGATATTGCGAAGATAGCACATATGTAAGGTTTAAATTTTGTTTATCTGTCTGTAGTAAGGAAATCCATGCTTCTCCCTCGTACAGAAATATGTCCAAAATACAAGATTTCTGTACACTTATTTTAATTTACAAATTGATGCCATGTTCATTTCACACAAGATTCGGAAGTTTTCGAAGACTACTTGTAGCCACAGATGTTCTAACTTTTGCTGCGTCATCAAGAATACTCTTAAATTTTAATGTCAGAATAGCTACAAACTAATAAAAAAAAACAATACTAGTTATGAAAAATGACTGCAGATGGTTTACCTCAGTTGTCCTTTTGTCAAGTTTGGTTTAACAATTACCAAAACAATATTTCAGCAGACGGATAAATATAAAAACACCTGGAAGCATTTTCGATTTGGCAGGTGACAAATGCTGACACTCTGTCATAATTAAGAACAAAATTGCAGTAATGTTAGATTAACTACAGCTCACAAAATGGTTTATTATAATTGTTGTTATTGCTCTCCTTTTCTCCAGAACGTGGAGACGGATGAAATAGCATTAAGCATTTCGACCGGCATGCTAAAGATTCTGTCCACTCGCCGCCATGACAATAACTGTAATACTTAATAGTAATAATAATACTAATAATAATAATAATAATAATAATAATAATAATAATAATAATAATAATAATAATAATAATAATAATAATAATAATAATAATAATAATGATGATGATGATGATGATGATAATGATGATGATGATGATGATGATGATGATGATGATAATAATAATAATATTAATAATAATAATAAACTGACTGGAAGTGTTATCATGTACATTGTTTTGTCATGGTATAAAAGATGGGCTACAGCAAATATTCTGCTCAATACCACAGATTTGCTTGTCAGTTGTTTGACCGTAACCAGTTGAGCATGTCCTTTAGTGGCTGACGATATGTGCATCTCTGATCACGAGCAGAAGTAGCGGGGGAGCATCATAGCCATGTGTTGACAGGGATTCTTTGGGGTTTGAATAATTCACCTCTGAAAACATGGGTGGTTCTTTCAACATCCTTAAACAACCCTTATTCAGGGACCTTTTGAGCGGGATGGGTTACTCGACCTGAAGAAAATTCTAACTGGGCTCCACCTGCAAGGTCATGTGCTGTTTATCTTGATATGAGATCGCCATGTCGCGCACATATGGTTGTGATGCATGTGCTTGGTGTACCTTTATCAGACGGGTAGTCATGATGGGTATATTGGGCTTCGTATATTTTACCCCAGTGTCACTTTGATGGCATGAACTGCTCTCTCACTCAATGATAATAATAATAATAATAATAATAATAATAATAATAATAATAATAATAATAATAATAATAATAATAATAATGATAATAATAATGATGATGATGATGATGATAATAATAATAATAATGATGATGATGATGATGACGATGATGATGATGATGATGATGATAATAATAATAATAATAATAATAATAATAATAATAATAATAACAGGAGTTCCAACAAAAACTGAGTTAAAAAGAACAGCAACAAGCATAATGGTTTGAAATTTTTGCCACTAGAGAAGTAGTTTTAGGGTGGGTGGATAGTGGGTTACATCCGCCCCATTTCTTGACTGATACTTAACTTATCGACCCCGAAAGGATGAAAGGCAAAATCGACCATGGACGAATATGGACGCATAACTTATCGGCAGACGAAATACCGCAAAGCATTTCGTTCAGCGCGCTAGCGACTCGGCCGCCTTAACAACAACAATAATAATAATAATGTTAAAACTAATCCTTTATATTATAGGCACAAGGCCTGAAATTTGGTGGGGAGGAGTTAAGTATATTACATCGACCCCACTGCGCTACTGGTACTTATATCAACGACTCCGAAAGTATGAAGAGTAATGTCGACCTCTGTGGAATTTGAACTCAGAACACGAAGATGGATGAAATAGCGCTAAGCCTTTCGCCCAGCATGCTAAAGATTCTGCCCACTTGACGCCTTCATAATAATAGTAACACTTCATAATAATAATAATAATAATAATAATAATAATAATAATAATAATAATAATAATAATAGTAATAATAATAATAATAATAATTTACAAATTGGTGAGTTTGATTCCAAGATCGTAAGGAAAGAGGATGAAACATTTTAAAAATTTCAGTTCCTTGAAATTTGAAATTGCCAGAATTTGGAGAATCAAAACTGTAAAGGTATTTTAGTAATTGGTGCATTGTAAACTGTAAGCAAAGATATAGAGAAATGGTTGAAGGAGATTGGAATTGAATGTCCTATGGTGCATCTACAGAAAGTTTGTCTCTTAGAGACAGGAAATATTATCTTGAGGATTCTAAGCACCTGAATGATTGAATGACTATTGAAAACTTGCGGGTGTCTAATTTTAGAGGAAGTGAATCACTGCACGTATAAAGCCTACCAGGAATAAGACTGAACCTGAGTCAAATCAATAACGATGATCCTCTCATCTAAAGGCACAAAGCCTGAACGTTGGAGGAGGCAGCTTGTCTATTTCATCCAGCTCAGTACTCACCTGGTACTTATTTTATCAACAGTAGAAGCATGAAATACTTAGTTGACATCGAACGGATTTGATCTTAAAACATTCAGCATATAAAAATTAACGATTTTTTCAATACACTACTTTCAATGCTACACTGATTCTTTTTTTACAGTCCTCCAACATCAATACTCCATTAACTCTAGTAATAATATACTATATGTTCCTAAGTCGGCATAAATATTGATAAATCTACAAAGACTTACGCAAATTACTGAGTCATATTTCAGTACTTTATTATGAGCTTAATTCTCACTCTCTAAGAAATTTACTTAAGCATGGCGAACTAATGATCAGATAAAATGAAAGATGCATCAATCTATAATGCCAGTGAAGCAGTGTGTGCTCACATTAACACTTTATGGATTACAGTATTACGAGTGGAATAGAATCGATTTGTAAATCCTACATATTAATACTAGAAGAGAACATCGATAAATTAAACCTACGAATAACGAAACTGATATCTAAAATCTTGTACTTTTTTCAGTCATTGGACTGGGGATATGCTAGGGCATCATGTTGAAGATCCAGTACTTATTTTAATATATAGGTACTTATTTTATTCCTAAATTAAGTGGATGTAAACAAAACAACTCTGGTTGTCAAGAAGTGGAAGGGGACAGATATAGAAACAAATTTACACGCATGCTCACGCGCACGCATGCACGTACATACATTTATTTACATACATTTACATACATTTATATATATATATATATATACATATATATATATATATATATATATATATATATATATATATATATTTGTGTATGTATGTATATGTGTATATAAATATATATATATATATATTGTTGTTGTTTGTTGTTTGTTCCTTCTCGAGACACGCCTGGCTCATTAGGGCCGGTTTCCCCGGTTTCCTTGGCGTATAGGTTCCCCACCTGGAGGGGACGCCGGTCCGTCGCAGGTGAGCTACAAGATTCAGGAGGAAAGAGTGAGAGAAAGTTGTAGCGAAAGTCTCAGCAGAAGTTCGCCATTACCTTCTGCCGGAGCCGCGTGGAACTTAGGTGTTTCACTCATAAACACACACATCGCTCGGTCTGAGATTCGAACACGCGATCCCTCGATATACGTACCCGTATATCAAAATGAGTATTGGAGCTTCAACATGATGCCCCAGTATGTCCCCCAGCCCAATGACTGAAACAAGTACTAGATTTTAGATAAAGATTCGTTATTCGTAGTTTATATATATATACTAGCAGTATTGCCCGCGTTGCTTGGGTTTGTTTCGACCCTTTAGAATTTAAATTTTTGAAAAGTAAAACTTTTGCATTATGTAGCTTGTTATTCTCTTTAAGTGAACATTTTTCTAGTTGAAATACACCGAAAAATGGCAACTCAGCAGTAAAAAAATCGTAAATAATAGGGATTTTCAAAGAAAAAAAAAACATCTTTTTGGTGTAAATAATTTTTGGTGTTAACATGGTCCGATTTGAGTTTTTCTTCTATGGAATGAAAAGCAAGCCTTCTTCTAGCATACATTCAATTTTGGTCAACTTGCGCTGCAGGGTCTCGGAGGAGATAGTGTTAGTTGAAGGCTACCAAGCCTGTCATACACAGACAACTTCTGCTATATATATATATATATATATATGTATATATATATATATATATATATATATATATATATATATATATATATAGTGTGTGTGTGTATATACACATACATATACATATTCTTTTAAGTTTCGATCATTTGACTACGGCCATGCTGGAGCACCAACTTTAGTCGAAGAAATCAACCCTAGGACTTATTCTTTGTTAGCCTAGTACTTATTCTATTGGTCTCTTTTTTGCCGAACCACTAAGTTACAGTGATGTAAACACACCAGCATCGGTTGTCAAGCAATGTTGGCAGTGACAAACACAGGCACACACACAAACGCGTATATATATTTTTCATTTTTATAATCTCTCTCTATATAAACGGCAGTTTGTCTGTCTGTGTGTCTGTGTGTCTGTCAGGTTGCACCCACACCCTGACCATGGCTTTCAACCGATTCTCATGAAACTTGAGACACACATAGCCCAATGTCATAATTCAAAACTAACGCAGCGAAAATTCTGAAAAGTTCCTCCAGTTCTGAAATAAATTGATAAATTCGACATGGGGTCGAGAATCTAGGCTTTTTATATGCAACACATTTTCTGTTGTAGTTTTCGCAACTTGCAATCGATATTCACCAAACTCATGGTGAAGCCTAATGTTAACCTAAGAAACTTAATTCTGACGTTAGTTTTCCATGCGATACCTTACCATCAGAAAAAAATCAATAAAATCATGCCATTTTGGGAAATCGCGTTCAAATTCAAGATGTCACATGTTCGACAATATCTTTTACAAATTGGCAGGAATTTTTTTTAAATTCCCAGCGAGCATCATGTCTGCTCCACCCTTTTTATTCCAATAGGATACTTTATTACTGGGAAAAATCGGTTAATGAAATCATATGTGGCACACATAGCAAACCGATTTGTGTATTAAACACAAAACACAGACTGTCTAGGGGACGCAACTCGACCTTTTTAACTCTCTTACACTCCCAAATTACTATCAAACAGCTATCGATAATTCAACCCAACCAATTCCTATCTGGAAGAAATTACATTCGAGACTTTACCCCCAACACCACCACTCTGCTAATAGCTGCTGCAGCAGCAAGTTATTCGAATATTTTTTTTGTTTAAACTTTCTCTATAACTACCACCCCAAACGTTTTACCTTCAATTTTTGACGTCCCCTAAGGGTCATCGGACGCTACTTGCAAACTCTTGGATTATTATAAGCCACTTTTGTCGTGTGCACCAAAAAACCTTTTCCATTCGTTTGTTCAGTTTGGTCACTTTTGACTTTTTCGTTGTTGTCACTCAATTGCTACCCGCTTTTTTGCCGTTTTTGTACATTTTTATACATTTTGGGATACTTACCCCACGTGTTCCTTTTTATTGCACCTTTGCCAAACACATTGCTATCCACCAAAATGCCACCCAAGAAGGGAAGGACACTCCTCAGCCCTCGGACGGCCAAGGCATCGGCTGCTAGGGCTAGAAGGCACGCAAGACCCAAGAGGAAACCGCCTTGCGCCTCTCGCAAAAAACTTCCCGTTCAGCCGCTGCTCAGGCATCTGAAACTACTAGCGACCGTTCTAGCCGACTTGCAAGGGCCGCAGCATACATATCTTCCCTCCGCTCGAGGTTGACGAAAGAGCAACAGTCCAGCCAAAACATGCGGGCTTCTTCCTGTGCTTCCATCCGCAGAGCTCGCGAGAACCCCAAACAAAGGGCCATGGGGAATGCGGCTAACGCCACTAGCACCGCCAGGACACGATCTGTCGAAACCTCACAGCAGAGGAGAACTCGCCAAGCTGCTGCCGCCGCAAACACAGCCATGGCCCGATCTGCCGAAACACCTCAACAGAGGAGAGATCGCCAAGCTGCTAACGCCGCAAACACAGCCACGGCTCGATCTCCCATAACTCCATACCAACGAACTATTCGGACATCCAGAGATGCCATTAACACTGCTTCTGCTAAGGCTTCAGAGGGTGCTGAGGCGAGAGCTGAAAGGCATTCAAGGGATGCCACTGCTACCGCTGTCGCACGCGCATCTCAATCTGCTGAGGCACGGCGCACTCGACTTGAGAGTATCAACCAACGTCGGGATATCATTCGTGGTGGTGTACGTATCCCTGCCCCCGTTTTCTGGTCGTCACTAGCATTCAACTACGACGCCACAATTAACTTCTCCTTGCGTGACGACATCAAGATAGGGTCAATGACAATTGTATGCCAGTTTTGTAAAAGCCAAGAAATGGCACGGAGAGCCACCTGGGTTTTGCTGCTCTGGTGGCAAAGTGGACCTGCCACCCCTACGGGAACCACCTCAAACACTGAAGGATCTCGCGGCGGGTTTAACCCCCGAATCGTCACAATTCCTTGAAATCATTCGAAAATACAACAGCTCAATCCAAATGACCTCTTTCGGTGCCAAAATTCCTCCTAGAGAAGGCTGGATGCCTACTTTTAAAGTGCAGAGACAGGTCTACAATCTTATTGGGTCACTTCTGCCAGACGAAATTCAGCAGTCTTCTTGCCTCCAAATCTACTTCATTGCCGACTACAACCAGCAGGTTGATGCACGCCTTGGAATAATACCGGGTACATGCTATGTTCCCCGCAAATACGTTCTTCTCCGTCTCTAAACCATGCTTCATGATATCAACAGCTACGTCTGCAGCTTCAGGTATGCCTTGGACACTGCTCCGTCTCCAAACTTCACCGTTGTCATTGATGCTGATAAACAACCCCACAGGGAGCACGAACGCCGTTTCAACGCACCTGCGTGCAACGAAATTGCCGCAGTCTTACACAGAGAGCAACACAACAGCCGTGACATAATCATCTCCTCCCGTGGTAACAGCCTAGACAGGATCAGCGAGACTCACAGATCTTAAGACGCGCTTCAGTATCCATTGCTTTTCCCTTATGGGGAAGACGGCAACCACTTCGGAATTCCTTTACGGCAGCCCTCCAATCAAACTACTGCGGCATCAAAGACGGTTTCCTGCAGGGCGTTCTACTCATACCGGTTCATGGTCAGGGAGGGTAAGTTCAACTTATTGCCCCGTTGTCGTCAAATATTCAACCAGTTCGCCGTCGACATGGCCGCGAAAATGGAATCGGAAAGGCTGCTATACCTTAAACTTAATCAGACCAAACTTCGCTCCGACTCCTACATTCATCTCCGTGACGGCTTGCAACGAGAAAATGACCCTCGCAACATCGGCAAGCCATGCATTCTACCCTCCACCTTCACGGGAGGACCGCGATATATGCGTGAAAGGACCCAAGACACCTTGACCTACGTGCGCATTTACGGCCGGCCGGACCTCTTTATCACCTACACGTGCAATCCCAACTGCGACGAAATCACTCGCGAACTCCTCCCGGATCAGAATCACACCCATCGACACCACATCGTTGTAGGGTTTTCCGTCTGAATTTGGGCAAAATGATGGATTTGATAGTTAAGGGTCAGATTTTCGGGCATGTCTGGTGCCACATGCTTTCGGTCGAGTGGCAAAAGAGGGGCTTGCCACATGGTCACATCTTAATTTGGCTAACTAATGAAATCGACACTAATGACATTGACTAATTCATTTCCGCCGAGATTCCTGACCCCGATGAGGACCCCGAACTGTACGAAATTGTCCGCACTACCATGGTACACGGGCCCTGTGGACCAAATTACGCCAACACACCATGCTGCAAAAACGGATAAGCCTGCTCAAAGGGATTCCCTAAACGGTTCACTTCGGAGACTCAAACAGGCGGCGATGGGTATCCGCTGTACAAACAAAGGAGTCCAGCCAATGGAGGCCGCACGACTACGGTTGGGCGACATCAAGTGGACAACAGCTACGTTGTCCCCTACTGTCCTCTCCTGTCGAAGATATTCAAAGCCCACGTCAACGTTGAGTCCTGCAGCTCCATCAGGTCAATACAATATTTCTGCAATTATATCAACAAGGGCAGCGATGCTGCCATGTTCAGCATCCAGAGGTCCATCAGTCGCGACGAAGTGTCCAACTACTTGGTAGGCCGGTACCTCAGCAGCAACGAAGCGTTTTGGCACATTTACGGCTTCCCGCTCCATCAGAGACACCCGGCTATGGTGCAGCTTTCTGTACACTTGGAAAATGGACAGCGGATTTACTTCACATAGCAAACTGCTGCGCAGGTAGCCACCAAACCTAAAGACACAACGTTGACCGGTTTCTTCAAATTATGCCAACCTGATGACTTCGCTCGAACGCTTTTGAACCCCCAGGTCCCATCGTACTTCGTGTGGTATAACAACACCTGGGTTCGACGGAAATCCGGCAAAAACGTCGAAGGCTTCCCAGGTGTCAAGTTTGACTCCTGCCTGGGTCGAGTTTACAACATCCCGCCAAACCAGCAAGAATGCTTCTACCTCCGACTCCTTCTACATGAGGTCACTGGTCCAACAGGTTTCGGCAATATACGTACCGTCAATGCGGTTCAGTGCGACACCTTCAGGGAAGCATATATAAGACTTGGCCTTCTAGAGGATGACTCCCAGTGGGACGCCACTATGGCAGAGGGCGTTTTACTGCAAACGCCTTCGGCCCTACGACATCTTTTCGCAATCCTTCTTCAAAAATGTCAGCTTAGTGACCCACTAAGTCTCTGGATGAAATTCAGGGATGATATGTCGCAGGACTTCTCACGTACGGCTCAGCAACACAGCCCTTCCGTCGAGATCACGTTCACCAACTTCATTTACAATTTTGCGCTTATTCAACTCGAAGACGCTGTCATCGATATGGGTGGCCCTGCTTTAACGGAGTACGGCCTTACACCACCCACACGTGAACACGCCAATGTTATATCTGCTAGATTGTTACGCGAAACTTCCTACTGCATTGAGGAACTGCACCAGTACGTCCAAGATAATGAACCACGACTGCTTCCAGAGCACCGCATAGCCTACAACACCATCGTAGATTCTGTCAGACAGCAACGTGGGGGGATATACTTCCTTGACGCACCTGGTGGCACAGGCAAAACCTTCGTCACGAAACTAATTCTGGCGGAGGTCAGACGCAACACGGACATTGCCCTGGCTGTAGCTTCCTCTGGTATCGCGGCCACGTTGCTTCCGGGTGGCAGACCCGCTCACTCTGCCTTCAGACTCCCGCTCGATCTGGCAAAGTCCAACTCACCTATCTGCAACATCGCCAAGAACTCAGAACAGGCCGACATTCTGCGCAGATGCAAACTCATCGTATGGGACGAGTGCACTATGGCACACAAAGGCGCCCTCAGGCACTGGTCAGGTCCCTGCAAGACATCAGAGACTCTACGGCCCCCATGGAAGGATTGACTTTACTTCTTTCTGGAGACTTCAGGCAGACTCTACATGTTATTCCAAAATGAACCCGTGCCGATGCCGTACGCGCGTGCCTTAAGTCGTCAGCTCTTTGGGCACATGTGCGGCCCTTGCACCTCCAAACTAAGATGCGCGCGCAGTTGATTGGTGACAGCGGATCCGCTGCATTCTCCAGGGATCTTTTATCGCTCGGTTAAAATACGATGCCGGCTGATGCGGATGGCTGCGTTCAATTGGACTCACTTTGCACCACTGTCAACACCCCTGCTAGCCACTGGGACGCTGTCTTCCATGACCTACAAAACAATTTACGCGACCTAAAATGGCTGGCAGGCAGAGCTATTCTCGCACCCAAAAATACAACCGGCAACTCCATCAATATCCAGCTACTTGAAGTTATTCCTGGTGATGTCCAGGTCTACAAATCTATAGATAGGACAGCAGACCCCGCCGAGCTTGCCGATTATCCTGCTGAACTCCTGAATTCACTTGAACCGTCAGGCCTGCCGTCACACATCCTGAAGTTAAAGGTCGGTGCGCCCATTATGCTCATCAGGAATATGGTTCCACCAAAACAGTGCAACGGCACACGTCTGGTTCTGAAACATTTGGCACCACATTCAATAACTGCCACAATACTTACCGGTTGTGGGAAGGGAGTGGACGTCTTCATTCCACGCATGCACCTTCAACCGTCGGGCGCTGACCTACCAATGCACCTCAGGCGTTCTCAGTTTCCTGTTAAACTCTGCTTCGCAATGTCCATCAATAAATCCCAAGGCCAAACGCTACAAGTCGCTGGGTTACATTTGGGCGAACAGTTCTTCGCCCACGGTCAACTCTACGTGGGCTGTTCACGCGTTGGGAGGCGCAATGTTGTTTTCATGTTTTCGCCCAAAGGGACAGCTAGGAACATCGTATACACAGAGGTATTCGAGTGAAGAGAAGACATTGCAACCTACACATGCGCCTTCGTTCCCTAGAGGGAAAGGACTAGAATGGGATCAGTCGTTGCCTACTTGGGGCTCTTACATACCCGGGCAACGCCGGGCTATGCTATTAGTATATATATATATATATACAATAATATGTTACATTACTCGATAGTCAAGATAAAACTCTGAGTTTAAGATGCCGAAGTTTCAGATCCTCACAGAAAACCAGCCGCTGAGGTTCAGGCCTTCTATTTTTATCTGGCAATATATATATATATATATATATATATATATATTGGTAAAACGGTAAAATAACAAAAGAAAGAAAGAGACCTCAATATTATGTAAATAGAGGAAATTTATCTATACAATAATATGTTACATTACTCGATAGTCAAGATAAAACTCTGAGTTTCAGATGCCGAAGTGGGAATCCACGACATCTCTTCGGTTATCTGGCTATTTGAAAACGCTATGAAAAAATACCGTTATACAAAGGGAAATTACTGTGTTATAACTCTGCTTGCCTGCGTACTTATACATCGCTCGCATTTTTCGCCATAAAAATTATATAAAAATACATAAAAAATATATAAAAAATATATAAAAATATATAAAATGTATGATAGAAGGTGTGATGAGGTAAAAAAAACCTTTCATTAACTGGATAATATCCTTCCTAAACGATCTTGTGCTGGTCCATTTGTATTAGCTGTTAAGACCTTACTTTTCAGTGAGAACGCAAAGTGGGTAAAAAACACCGACACAGAGGGCGCTTTCGATGTGAAATTGGGTTCATATGATGGGGCAGGCATCTGCGATCTAATTGGACTTTTTCTCCTAGATACCTTAGGTAAGTCATTCCCTGACGTACATTTCGCCATCTACAAACATGACGCCCTCGCCTTAACAGCTAATACAAATGGACCAGCACAAGGTCGTTTTAGGAAGGATATTATCCAGTTAATGAAATACTTCGGACTTAGTATAACTATAGATACTAACCTGACGGTTGTCAATTTCTTAGAGGTTTCCTTAGGTCTTAATAAGAATATTTATAAGCCTTATAGGAAGCCCAATGATAGACTAAGTTATATTAATGTAGGTTCATGCCATCCCCCTATAGTATTCAAAAATTTAGTTAAAAACATTAGTAAGAGGATTTCTAGCCTCTCCTCTGATAAGGACATCTTCGATAGCGTTGCCCCAGTTTATAATAAGGCTTTAAAAGATAGTGGTTTTAGAGAAAAAATAAAATATACACCCATTACTAGCCCAACAGTAAGGAAAAAGAATAATAGAAATAGGAAGGTCATCTGGTTTACGCCCCCTTACTCACCCGAGGTGGCCTTCAATATAGGTAAATATTTCCTAGCACTGATAGATATACATTTTCCAGTTAACCATACTTATAGGAAACTCTTCAATAGACACAATTTAAAAATTAGTTTTAGTTCCACTACCAATTTTAAAAACATAATCAAACATAACATACAAAAAACACAAGAAAACAGCTGTTCATGCAGGAATAAAGAATCGTGCCTGAAACTCAGAGTTTTATCTTGACTATCGAGTAATGTAACATATTATTGTATAGATAAATTTCCTCTATTTACATAATATTGAGGTCTCTTTCTTTCTTTTGTTATCTTACCGTTTTACCAATATATATATATATATATATATATATATATATATATATATATATATATATATGTGTGTGTGTGTGTGTGTGTGTGTGTGTGTGTGTGTGTATATATATATAAATATATATTGCCAGATAAAAATGGAAGGCCTGAACCTCAGCGGCTGGTTTTCTGTGTCGATCTGAATCGGTTGTTTAAAAAAGAAATAATTTAAAATAAAGCCTTTGCATTTAACTTGTTTCACGTGTTGCACTGGAGAGACACTCGGACAACGTCCTGTATATTCTATTCGAACAATTCAACCCTGGTGTATAATTAACTGTAGTATGTCTGATACTTATTAGAACAGCTATTTTTGTTACAGGGACATAAACAAACCAAGGCCTGTTGTGAAGTGGTGACGAGGATAATCAAAACCGCTTTCATACACTTACATCCTGCTCACCCATTCACAAATATACAGCTTCGGCATGTTTCCACGTCGTTTCCATCAAATTTCTACTCAAGGCTGTGATAACCCCAGGTATATAGTAGCATACGTTGCAGTGTGACTAAACTCGATTCTATACTGTTGTATTCCTGCGCCTAAATTGAAATAGACACATCGAAAAAGAAAAGAAAAACAGAAGCTTACCTTCATATTAAAATCGGGTTTTTTAAAGTCATCTGTAATATTGAATATATTTTCACGCACTTCATATATCTGAAAGATAAACCACCGATGCTTATGGTAAAGATAACCACACAATTTTTATCGTTAAACATACGTATATCTAGCAGTCTACGATACAACGATAGCAATAATTCGTATGACAAAGGCTGTGAACTGGCAAAAATGTTAGCACGCCCGGCGAAATGCTTAGCGGTATTTCGTCTGCCGCTACGTTCTGCCTTTAAATTCTGCCGCGGTCGACTTTGCCTTTCATCTTTTCGGGGTCGATTAAATACATACCAGTTACACACTGGGTCGAGATAATCGACTTAATCCGTTTGTCTATCATTGTTTGCCCTCTCTGTGTTTAGCCCCTTCTGGGTAGTAAAGAAATAGATATTTCAAATGTAATTTTGTTCTGAGTAACAATTCCGCCGAAGTCGACTTTGCCTTTTATCCTTTCGATCTCGACAAATTAAGTACCAGTTGCGTACTGGGGTCGATCTAATCGACTGGCTCCTTCCTACAAAATTTCGGGCCTTGTGCTGTGCCTAGAGTAGAAAATAATATTTGTTATGACAAAGGCAGCGAGCTAGCAGAAACGTTAGCACAGTGGTCGAAATGCTTAGCGGTATTTCGTTTGTTTTTACGTTCTGAGTTCAAATTCCGCCGAGGTCGACTGTAGCCTATTTGGTATGACATAAAATTATATATTGAAAAAATCATTAAAATCGCAGTATTACTAATGTTCTTTTTTCTTTTATTACAGTTAATCATTAACTGCGTCATATACAACCAAACTAACAACTCAATTTTGAAAAACGAAAAAAAACTGAAGTTTGAGAAACAGCCTTTTTGCAGACACAACAGCTTCCAGTACAGATATTCCCGATCTAAACGTCAAAAGATAGTAAGAAACACAGGGTGTTGGTTAGGGGGAAAAAGGGCAGAAACGCCCTCAGTCTTACATAAAACCAAGCAGAAACGCGTCAAGGGAACGAGTATAACAATGTCAGAAGGAAAGATAGCAAAGGACATCGGTACGAAAAAGTGACTTCTGAAGTCAGTATCTGTCCAGCGTTCAGCGTTCTTTTCATCGCATCCTTCATATTTTCAACATGTTTTATTAACTAGTTTAATGAAATATTTGGAATTGTGGCCGTGCTTTATATTCGGGTTAACTAGTCGTTCTTCGACAGCTACTGACTTCAGAAGTCACTTTTTCCTACCGAAGAACGACTAGTTAACCCGAATATAAAGCACAGCCACCATTCCAAATATTACATTAAACTAGTTAATAAAACGTCGAAAATATGACGGATGCGATAAAAAGAACTGTGACGTACAGGCTTCAGTAATTGAACTGTGAGCATCATTGGGCATAGCCTACAAAAGTTTAGTCGAATAAATGGATAAATGTTAAATGTTTTTCTTTTATCAGTATCTTATGCGAAAGACGTAAATAAGCCCACCACCACGCATATGACAGACTTCCATGCAGTTTCCGCCTCACAAATTTTCTAACCGAAAACAGAAAAAAAAAGAATCAAGAATACACCTCATCTGCAAGGAAGTGTAGCAGGTGATGCAATAGAAATTTGATTGAAACTAATAAATATCGAATAATAATAATAATAATAATAATAATAATAATAATAATAATAATAATAATAACAATAATAATAATGATAATAATAATAATAATAATTAATTCTTGTTTTTTCTTTCGTTTTCCCTTTTTTTAATGCAGTACAAGGCAGTGGCTCTCGTGGCTTCTTATCTTAATTGATTGGAAGTGTTTCGACCTGAACAATTCAATAATTATCTGTGTCTCCTCAGTGAAATTGGTGCTGACACAACAATGGAACAGGACACCAACCGTCTCCGTGAAACGATAAGAATGTACAGAATTCCAATATCATATATTCTAACTTAGATTTAAACGCCATTGCAGTAGCGCAGTAAGCCAGAAAATAACAGCAACGGATGATACTCAGCAGTGAATCAACGTAAATATTTATCAACTGAAAGTCTCCGCTTTTTGCTTTCCCTCGTTTTTGCATGTATACATAGGAACATATGCATAATAGTTTGAATAACAAAAACTATTATATACAATATTTAAAATTTGTTAATCCGTCAAACTGTCTTTCTCTCTTTGTCTATCTTTTTCTCTCACTCTCTATCTCTTTCTCTCTCTCTCTCTCTCTCTCTCTATATATATATATATATATATATATGTATGTATATATATATATATATATATATATATATATAGACGTACGTAATTTTTTTACTTATATATTGATTATTCATTTTTATACTTTTTGAGATCTAGTTAAATGTTTTATAAAAATATATTCTATTTGTTATTTATGTTTTGGTTTATGTCAATCACTGTTTGAGTTGCATAATAGTGGTTTTTAGCTCTAATTTATATCATATATATATATATATATATATATATACATACATATAATGGGTCTCTTTCAAATTTAATTGGCAGCGAATTAAATAACAGCGGGGAAATTAAAGCCGAAAATTTTATGTTATATTCATGACAAATACTTCATTGTATAGCTTCATACTTACAGAATGATGCAATTTTATTCCTTTCCGAAATGTATGTACACTTAAATTCGTGAGCATGTAAGTTAATATTATCCAGTAAATACAATATACGTCATATGTCGAAGAATTGCTGTGATATTTTATGAGAAAAAAAAATGAAGCTGCGAAAATTAATGTAAGATAGCCAATATAATACTGGAATAAGTCATTTGTCACACCCAGTAGAGTACAGAGTTCTTGAAATTGGTCGAAAATTCTCATAATTTCTTTCCCTGTGTCTTCATCACGTATGCTTTTGTTTTCAATATTATTTATTATTCTAGTGTTTAACACCTTGAACTCAGTTATTAAAGTGTTTATAACGAAGTTATGAATTGCTAATAATGTGAAAATAGGTATAAATTTTATGGTGCTTATTAGATAATGAAGTATTAAGCTAATATTGCCAAAAACACTGGTTCGTGGAAAAGGATATGTGAAGAGTTCCATAAATGTATTACTATCCTTAGTGCAAATCGGTAAAAGATATTCAGCAATAAAATGCTTCCAAAAACAAGTATGACATGAAGACATTTGTAGATTTTCTGGAGAAATTGTTTTTCAGACGGAGAATTCAGGTTATATTTAATACATTGAAAATTGGTTATCTTATCCAGAATTTCGACATTACTGTTGGCATGGAAAACACAACTTAGCCATAGAAATGTTAAGGCAATTTGGATAGCAATTATACTGCTTTTGACTTGGGATACAACTTTAAATTCGTTAATATTCGCTCGCTTATATGCGAACATTTTAATGATTTCTGCAAACGTGCACATTTCTAGAATGCGGCAAGTGATGTATAAACATTTTCTCTTTAGACTATATGATTTCCAAAGAGATGCTGAGATTTTCATATTTGTAAGCTGGTGAATCCTTATACAAAACTGAATGAAATAGTGTGTGTTGTTTTGACAATGCACATCTCTCTGGTAATTTACTTTCTGAGAGTGTGCAGGTGTCTGTATATTGTTGCTGTTTAAAGGATATATTGCAAACATTTTGTTCAGCTATATTTCTGACAACAAACCGTGTAGTGCAAATATGTATACTTTTGTTAAGAATTATAACGTTCCCTTTCCTGTGTTATGAGTTCAAATATTTTGTTGATAAGTCATTTATTTAGCTATTACTTCAAATCTAATGCTCACTTGATATCTTATATGAATTTAAAACATGCATCTATGTCATAAAACGAATGACGTTGTAAGACAGGCAGTAAGTAATACCGTTTAATGATTTCATTATATTTATAATGTTCTCCTTTCATTAAAATATATAGATGCAAAGGCCATTCGTATCATTGTCAAGTGTTTTCAATAAAATAATGCATTTAAAGTTATATCGTAAAGCTTCTGTCACTTAAAATGCGAGGAAAAATTGCTGAAAATATTACTTAAGTAATTTCTTAATTTATTCGTTCTTTGTAAATAAGCTCAATGTATTCGTTCTTTGTAAGTAAGCTTCTTATGGACGTGGGTGATCTGTTTTCTATATACTTAAGTGTTGTGCACTAGGTGAGATTATAACACAAGAGGATTTGTTTTCATTTTGTTCAAGTATCAATAAAACAACAGTGAGGGATTCATCTGGAAATTTATATAGAAATATTATGCAATTAAGAATGGCTATATCACTGAAAATTCAGTACATAGATACATACATATATACGCCTAATCACTGGGATGCAAGTTCGAATATCATGGTGGGCCGTCAACAGGTTTTTCTGCAAAATATGGATAGTTTATCCTGTTCATGTTATATTATTAGCATTATAAGGCGTTTGAGAATAAAATTATTTCTTTAAATGTATCTTTATATATATATATATATATATATATATATATATATATATATATATATATATATATATATATAAATATATATATATATTTATATATATATATATATATATATATATGTATGTATATATGTATATATGTACATATGTATATGTATGTATACATATATATATATATACGCAGTTACATTTATACATCGATATTTGATGCTATATCTATCAATACTAACGCCAATGCATATGATATGACTCATCACTCCTCCCTAAGTTCCCTGTCGTGCACCCCTCCCATGCAACCGAGTACTAAATCTTTGCTGATTCCTGGAACGGAGATTTTTCGATCCATCTTAGAAGTGAGAAGCTATTCTTGCCTTTTGTCAATAAAAATCAAGCGATTTTTTAATAAATAAAATACCATCTCCTCGCCTGAACATGAACAGTACTTAGCTAAGACCTACACAGTTGCTCTCAATGTGGAATCTCGTTATCACCGAGGGTAATATTCTGCCGCAAGCAGATCTATCTTTAACATAGTTAGGAGTGGACTCCTGAAACAAGCCCTGATGAGAAGGTCCAGAAATTATAGCAACAAGCAAGAGGTGCTGAAACTCTAGTCTACAAATCCCAAGTGAAACGTCATGATAGAGTAATTTCTGTCCCTACATCCGGAATTTTGAAGCAAATACAGTCGCGATGGTTTTCGTTCAGAAAATGTGTGATTGTTTGAATTATATCAAATCTCTCCCAAAATATACTCCAGGCTGCAGACTCACGACTCCAAACTTAGATGGTGATAGCTTCCCTCTGTATTTTTCTCTCCCGTTAGTATAATGACCTCTCTTTCTTGTAGATAGCTAATTTCATATCCTCCCTTCTTTGACTCCCACGACTCATCCGTCTCTTTACTTCTTGTCACATTCATTCCATTAGACATTCGGCTCTTTGCTAACTACTAAACCGGTCACTCTCTTCTAGTATATCAACTTCATGGAATTTCCTCTCTGCTCATGTGTTTCTCGCATGCCTTGAGCTGCGTCAATTTAAATGAAACCTTAACGTCGTTTAATTTCCTGAAAGAGTGAAATAATTAAACGATGAAAGAGATAAAAAAAAAAACTGCAGGGTTTATTCCGATGTGTGTAATACAAAGTAAATATAACAGCGATGTAAATAGCAACTATTGTACTCTAATATGTATTTCTCGTTCAGACTGGCCTGCATATTATTGTTGCAAATCACCATTCATTTACAGCTCTATGGAGAAAATTATTCTGTCTATAAACCACTTCATTAGTTTCTAAAGCGAGTACAGCGAGTTTTCAGGGTGCTTTGTTTGTTATTTCTAAGATGTTGAGCAATCATGCTTCTACAAGATTTGTCACACTGCAGGACAGCAGCAGATAGCTGGTAGAATTGAAAATCTATGTTAAGAAGCCTAAATGCAAAGCTGAAAACCAAACATGGATGCTTTGCTGTAAGAAGATAGATGGCAATGAATATCAGGCACCAATTTTCATCAGTGTTAAATTTTGGAAACGAAATTATAACTATTAAATTACACGGCTCCATAATAAGATGTAACAAATAATGACTGGTGTCCATAAGACAAAGCATGCTAAAGAAGCCCCAAGAAAGAATTTTTACAAGAATCGGTATGTTTAGTATTTGATGTAAGAAGCTCCACTTTGAAAACTCTATATCCCTTAACGGCAGTCATCATCAGTTGATATTTCATTAGCAACAATGAACATCATCAATTTGATGTTTCAAATTTGTTACCTGGACACAGCCGTCATCAAAGGAAAGTGACATCATGCTTTACGGCACTTTTCCGATGATTGACTGGAAATTTAATTCTTGCTGATACTAACAATTATTACAGATTTTGTACATATTTAAAGAAAAAATTGCATGAATTTACCCTTAACCAAAACGGATTTATTTTTACGTTTGACTCACATACATGCAAGACTTTTTTGAAGTTTAAGAAACATTTCGCTAGTATCTGAATTTTTACTGATATAACTTTAATAGTAAACAATATACATCGATATATTTCCTTACTGGACAACGGTTATTAATGTAAGGAAGCTACACAGATAATATTAAAGCTTTTGTCAATAAGGCTGAATTATATTGAATGTAATGAAGTACCGAGAGAGATGGAGTCATCATTTATAGATACAAATATACATACATACATGCGCGCGTGTGTGTGTTATATATATATATATATATATATATATATATATATATATATATGTATATATGTTTGCATGCATATATATGTATATATGTGTGTATATATGTATATACACTTATACATATATATATATATATATATATATATATATATATATTTAAATGAAGGAAAATAAGTGGGTCAGATGATTGTGAAGAAATACACATAAATTATATGTACATATGTATGTGTGAGAGTGTGTGTGTGTGTGTGTGTTTGTGTTTGTGTGTGTGTGCGTGTGTGTGTGTGATTGTAGTGAGGTATTCAACTTCCAATCGCATTTGTACATAAATTTCAATATGAATCCTGTATGAGACTCATTGATGTTTTATTGATATTTCTACAAAATAAAGCGAACCATTTTTCTATTTTCATCGTTATATATTTACAACACTTAAACGTAAAGAATATTGACTTACCTAAAATGAAGCTATTTACGTAGAAAGGGCGAATCAATTGATTATTTACTACACTTAAGTAAGATCCAATAATCTCTTACTCTTCTGTACTGAAGCTAAATAGCATAACTTTTAAAACATTACTTTATAGCAGGTCATTGATGTTATTATGAATGATCTTTGTTTTCATGTAGTTTGTTTTAAGAAAGATGAACATATAAAGTGATGAATTTATTGCACTATACCAAGTGTTCCCTACATTACAACGTCATTTTTGTTATTTTGAAGATACTGTCCGAACACATGAAAACCAGGATTACAGAATATATGAAGCGCGTATAACAGTTGAAATATCATCTAAAAAACAACCGTTAACCTTGATCTACAAAATAATTTATAACACCAGCTTGGAAACGGAACTTAATATTTTTTAACAAAATTATTCGTGCAGTAGTATATATTTTATTTAAGTCGTATTAGAAATATACTTGAAGAAAATGTTCACAATATATCCTTTAAACAACAACGATATACAGCCATCTACATATTCTCCGAGGGTCAATTACCAGAGAGAAGTGCATCGTCCCAACAACGCACACTATTTTATTCAATGTTTTATAAGGATTCACCAGTTTATAAATATAAAACTTTCAGCATATCTTTGGAAATCATATAGTCTAAAGAGAAAAGGTTTATACATCACTTTTCGCATTCTTGAAATATGTATGCTTGCAGAAAATGCTAGATGTTTCTTATACATTCATTCGAATTCTAAGGAGGTCGAAACTGTGTTCAACGTTAAAATTGATATCGGTTTTAGCCAAATTGCTGCAACATTACTATGGTTTGGAACTGCTTTCCATGCTGATAAAAATGTTGCAATTCTGAATAAGATAACCAATTTTCAATGTATTAAATATAACCCGAATCTTTCACTTCAAAACAACTTTGTTCGGAAAATCTACAAATATCTTTATACCTTTCTTATATTTCTAAGCATTTTTATTGCTGAATATCTTTTACCGATTTGCACCAAGGATAGTAATACATTTATGGAACTCTTCATATATCCTTTCCCACGAACCAGTGTTTTCGGCAATATTAGCTTAATACTTCATTATCTAATAAGCACCATAAAATTTATACCTATTTTCCCGTTATTATCAATTCACAACTTCGTTATAAACACTTTAATAACTGAGTTCAAGGTGTTAAACACTAGAATAATAAATAATATTGAAAACAAAAGCATACATGATGGGAACACAGGTAAAGAACTTAAAATGTTTTTCAATAATTTTCAAGAACTCTGTACTCTACTGGATTTGACGAATGAATTATTTCAGAATTATATTACATATTTTGTACTTTCATTCTTAACAACTACCTGTTATTTTTTATATGGTTGCATTGAAGGGTACTTGTATCATATAGATAGTGCTTACTTGACGATTTCAACATGGCTGTTGGCAGGGTTGTATATATATTTGCTTAGAAAAGGAATAAAATTGCATGATTCAGTAAGTATGAAAAATATATATTTGTCATAAATATTACATGCTTGATAATTCGAAGCTTATTTAGTTTTCCTCAGTAAGTTAATCGGACGAACAACTAAATTTGACACATTGAAAACAGATGCCCACTCACACATACATATACATGCGTTGATTGACGTAACCGTAGGACCGTATGTGATAAAATAAGCCTATTAGAAATAATGATATACACACAGACAGACAGAGAGACAGACAGACACACACACACACACACACACACACACACACACACGCACACACACACACACACACACACACACACATATATATATATATATATTATAGATTCTGTTCTGTTCCCTGGTGATCGAAACGAATATGCTCACTGTGTAAATGAATGCTATAATTGGTCACCCGTTAAGTTCCAAGCTCACAGCTGGGGCTGGTGCTAAGGGTCCGTAGTAGGCTTCCGGGTCAGCAGGTATATATTAATGGAAAAGGAAGCAAAACCAAAGCAGAACGAGTATCTCAGGGTGTTTAGAATTTTGGATTCTACATATTTTACTCAAATATTCTCATCATCATCATTGTTCGACCATGGTCGAGACAATGGAATTTACCATGCTACGCCAGACTTCACGGTCCATCATGGCATTACGGAGGTACTGTTTCTGGATGCCTGTATCCCTGGAGATTACATCAGGGTAGGAGAGTGTGCGCCCTCTGGTATTGCGAGTAGATGGCTTCCAGAGGAGAAGAGTAGAAATTACTTCTTTTTCAGCTTTACAACAATGTCCAGCAAACTGGACTCTCCTACCTTTCACAAGAGAGGACACAGGTGGTAGTTTCCCATATATTTGCATTTTGATTGGATGGCGCCTCCAGGAGAGATTTTGAGCTCTCATAAGGAGGCGAGTGTAGGTTCCATCCAACCGCCTCTCAAGCTTCTTTGATAACGTCCAGGTTTCTGAGCCATATAGTAGAATTGGTTCGACTGTGGCTTTGAAGATTTCAAGTTTGAAGTCTCTACTTAGATTTGATGACCAGATCTTATGCATGTCATTACAGGCTGACCAGACCATACCCTTTCTAGTTAGAAAGTCTTTTCCAGATATTCTAAATGACCTGAGATACTTGTTCTGACATAGTTTTATTTCCTTTTCCTATAACACACACACACACACACACACACACACACACACACACACACACACATTATATATATGCATAGCCCCATATATGGGGCTATTTTTTACAGGCAATGCAATAAAACTAATATTCTTTTGTTTTAAAACATTTGAATTATTTTTCATTGTGGATGATTGAATTGAAATAAGAATTTTATGGTTTGTTTTCTTAAATGTTCACATATTTTTCCTTAAATTCTGAAAATATGAAATAAAAAAATATCTGCATAGGATTTCGTTGCATTCGCTAATATATAGATGTTGAGGTTATAAAGTTGCTGTAAGACGTTACCACGATTTTTGGCATATTAGCTCTATATGTAGCCTATGATGTGACCAATCTATAAATGTAAACATCATCAAATTTGGTTAAAAACTGAGTGAGTGAGAAAGCCTAAAAGTGGTCCTGAGTGAGTAAATATTGACCTTAACAATATCATTCACACATGGTAATGTTTGAATAATATTTTTTGAAAAGATTTGCACCACAGCACTCGTCTTGTTGACTTCTATCATATGAAGTAAAAAAAAAAATAGGCCTTGAATTTAATTTCAGGGATTACCACTTTTTGTGCACATTTGGCCGCAGT